>NW_011967175.1:149777-224116 GCF_000949405.1 Vollenhovia emeryi
CTCGAAGCGTTTCCCACGTGTTTCTTGAAAAAAAAAAAGAAGGCCTCATTATCTCGACAAATACACCCTTTTCCATTCATCGATTCAATTTTCTCTCTCTCTCTCTCTCTCTTTCTCTCGCGCGCGCGCGCACGCACGCACGCACACGCACACACGCGCGCGCGCAGCCGCAAGCGATAGACTCCACGTAAGCACACACGTACGGCCGTGCAGCAGCTGTTCCACGCGCGTGGTCCACGGACACGCGTGTGCGTGCGCTCTCTCGACGGCGGCGATTGGCGCTCGGCGCCGCGACGGCCGGACGGTGGGGATAAGGAAATGCGCACGGGTGGGATGGGACGGCGGCCACGATTCCCGCACACGGGGTACCGTGTTGTGAGTGAGTGAAAACCAGTCAGTCAGTCAGTCACTCAGTCAAGCGGCAGAGCGAGCACGCCGCGCGGTGGCTCGCCTTCTGCTCGGCCCTTCGCACTCGGAGGAAAAGCGAGAAGACGCGCGCGCGCGCGCGCGGCGCGGCGAGATCGAGAGGCTGGTGGTCCTGCGCTGACTCCGGAAATTCCACTGCCGTGACACTGCCCTTTCGTTTTACTGCCCTGGTGCGCACTTTCCTCGCATCTCCGCTCGCGTATCGCGACCGACGTGGTTCAGACGCCGTGTTTCTCGCCCGGTCCGTGCCAATGAACGTCTCCCGTATTATCAGTGCGGTGATCGATAGTCGGCGCGGTAGTAGCCCATTCCACGTGACACGAGTGCAGAGCAGCGGTTCGCGAGGATGCCCAGCCAAACCACCACGATCTTGCTCAAGTGTTCCATGGTGGACGTGCCCGCGCTCAACCACGTGAAGCTCAAGTCTCTCTATGGAGTAAGTACCGCGGGTGTTAGGTAGGCGGGGGGGGACCCAGGGGACGTAACGGTCCGCCAGGACGACGTCGTCTGGTCGATCTCGCGGGTCGCCGTGAGAAGATCGAGTCCTCCGGGGCTGTCTCGCGGCGCACGTACGCGGGGACCCGCTATCGCGCGCGCGTCTCCGGTGGCACGTGTTGCGCGCAGGGTCCGTTGTGAATTTTTTAATCGGTTTATCCGACTCCGAGACGGGTCGATACGCACGACAAATGTCCGAGCGCGACACCTCGCGCCGCTCGTTTCGTATGTACATTTAATTCCGAGGGCGAAACCGCTGAGGGCATTGTGGTGTATAGATTTGCGGCATTAGGCCTTGCTGGGGGTATTGTAAAGATAAAATAAGATAATAAGATTAAGTAATGCCCACTGGGTATTAGTGGGCATTGGTGTACAAGATTTTGGTCAGCGGCTTCTCCCTCGTTTGACTCTAATGACTGGGATGTTGTCGGTGCTAAAACGCAGTTTCTCTGGTCGACTTCTTTTGTCAAGTCACCACCGAAAGTCTCGACGGTACCGGGATACGTAAACAAGTCGTGCTCTCGCGACCTCTGCTCGGTCTAGATGGATTTTTACTCACTCGATACACGCGTGTAAACAAACGTGGGCACGTGTAGAAATTTACAAACGATACGCAATGTTATCCACGCCGCTCGCGAAATACGTTCGACGACGTATCTCCCTACCGGAATCACTCCCGAAGCTTCGCAGAAACGGCGGCGTTCGTTTCTTTTTTTCTGCGAATAAGCACGCATGTGCATCGTCGCCGGCCGAGCGAGACGACCGGACGGGGGACGGTCGGTCGGTCGAAGGGGAGGGAAAATGCACGCGCGTGCACGCACGGCGGCGACGGCGCGGCGGGTTCTCCGCGAGGGCTACCGAAGGGCCGCCGACTACGCGCCACGGGGTGGGAATAAAAGGGAAGGCCTGGCCGCGTCGCGTCTGGAGATGTTTGCGCCTCATTAACGTTAACCTCATTCAACGCGAATGCAGATGCATTCACGAGGCAGCCGCGCGCTCGTCCAGCGTTCTCTCACGCTCGGCGTCCAGCCTCGCGTGTGGGCGCGCTGAATATCGCCGGCAGTTGCGTGTTCGGAGACACAGTCGGCTTTTTCAGTTTATCGAGTCATGGGAAGATTTAATTGTCGGGTCGTACGCAATTTTTCCTCGAATTTACGTTTGAACGGAGGGACAGAAGAGAGAGAGGGATGTGTGTCTCGGAGGCGGAAATTGAGTTCGTTTCCGCCGGGTTTTTCTTCTCCACTTTGACCAATAAACGGACCCGTCTTCGCGGAACGTCCCTCTTTTCTTCGAGAACCCCCTGTTGCGAGAATCTCTCCTCACAATGCCCTGGCACGGTCTTCAACAGGTATAAACGTGCCACTGCGTAGCCGCACCAGCGGGGAGTGCAACGTGAGCTAATCGCAACGCCGTACGGTGTATCTCGCATTGACAAAACGGACAATGGACTTTCATTGCGAACGCAGAGAAACTGCGCCGCATTGTTCGCCGAGGCTGAAGACGCGGAAAGTTTCCTCGAGAAAAACCCCGTTTCTCGAAGTCGTGCTCGGTGAATTGTCAATGATCGTCGCCACAATTATTATCGGCACGTTCCGCGGAAGAGAGAGAGAGATTCCCTCCTCTTTCTCTCTTCTCTCGCAATGTAAGCATAATATAATACTTGTGTAATTTAGGCACGTGTAATTTACAGCGACAACAGCCCGCTGTATTCTGTACGACAAGCGCGCATCCGTATAAATGATAGCGGTCGCTTTGTAGAAATTAAAGTGAATTACATTTTGAATTATCTCTGATAGAGGTATATACGCTTAACGATAACCTTGTTAAAGCTCGAAACACATACTTTGTTCTTATAAAAGTGCTCCCGCGTTTGTCAGCGCGGGATAGCGCTTTGATAGCGTATCACCTTTATTGTATCTATTATGAGGCCTCGCGATCCAATCTGCGACGATGAATTATCCATTAGATGCGATCGATTTCACGCGACGTACATATACACACAGACGGAGAGGGAGAAAGACACACACACACACATACACATACGCACACACACGACACACACGAGGTACAACGGGATTACTCGACGGAGATTAACATTCGCCTCGCGCGTCGTCTATGTTCTAAATATAAAGAGACGAGCCCGTCCCCCCGGCAGGGGGGAAAAGACCACGGCGCAAGACTGGAGCCCGCGTTGAAGAAGGTCGAAAAATCGAGCGGACGATTCTTCTTCGATACGAGCCCGATAATGGAACGACGCTCTTCTCGTCCTCCATCGACTTCGCAGAATTTCAAATGAACGCGCGCGCGCGCGAGATCCAGATATCTTAATATTTTGATTGTAAGAGATTTACAATTGCGCAAAAGTTTATTCTCGAGATGAGCTGGCGCGATAATCCGCGGATTAAGAGCGGCGACTCCAGACTCCAGACAGCGAGAACGCAACACTTTCTCCTAATTTGTTTAATGTATCGCGGGCACAAGCTTGATATATATTCTTAACATATTGAGATTTGTCAGACGGTTCGCTGGATCTGCGTTCTGCTAAATTTACTCCGGATTGATTAGGAGATAGCGGGGGCCTGCGAATAGGATCTGTACTTTTAGCGCGGTGAGAATGCCGTCGACCAAAAATTCTCAGCAGCGAGCTACGGGGTTGTGGGGTCGAGGGGTGGACCACGCACGTGCGCGCGTCAGAAACGTGCGGATGCTCGACCGAATGGGTCGAGCGATTCGTGCGAAAGAAAAAAAAGATTAATCGTCTAGTCGGAAACTGGGTATCGCGATATCGCTGCGTTATCTCTCGAATATACGACGGCGGCGCCGCTTACGTTTACAGTCCGACGCGATAATCGCGATCTTATCGCGATGGAAAACGAGCGAGAATCTCCGCGCGGGATCGCCGGTGCAGTCGCGCGCGCCGACTTTTCCAGGCCGCGGCGGAAATCTTTCCCTCGGGACGAAAGAATGCGCTTCGTGCGTGACAGATCTTGTTTACCGAGCATCGTCGAGGCCTCGGACGGAGCTAGAATAACGGAGCGATGCGGCGCGGTTAAATCGCATGACGCAGGCATGGGGGACTTGATACACGCCGCTGAATATGTGCGTTTTACGTAATCAATCGCGAGATATGGATCGTGTGTGTTCTTACTTTTCGCGAGGTGTACGAGAGCGTGCGAACTTTGGCGCGGGATCGCGATTCCGGTCTAATGCCGTTGCTGCCGAGCACGTCCCGCCGAAGACTCGGCCTCGGGAGCGAAATTACTCCGGGGAAAAAAAGACAGCAGCCCATTTTGGGGCCCACAATTAGTAATCGAATTATTTGGAATGTTCGTAACTCTAGTTTCTTCATTTTTTTTCGTTCGTCATTTAGAGTTACGGACAATCGAAATAATTCGATTACTAATTGTGGGCCTCAAAATGGGTTGCCAACTGTCTGTTTTTTTCCCCAGAGTGTGTGCCTCCGAGCCATCGGAGCGATATCGCTCGGGCGGCCGGTATCGGTGCTGAATTCGATAACCTGTTTCTTTTTTATACGTCAAGTCCGCTCTCACGGCACAGATGCTCCTCCTTGCCGCGTCGTTTGGTCCCATTTTTTTTCCTCCGACCCTATACGCACGCGGTATCGAGTGACCAGGTCGGGCCCGTGGCCGTGAAAGTTCTCTGTTTCGCTACGTGAGCCTCGGCCGTCACGGCCGTGCTCGCACGTCCTTCCGATCGGAGGGGCATCCCGGACGACGCACGCGGCGAGCTTGTGGCGCTCGAGGTGAGGGAGAAATTTTCGAAAGCGACGACGAGCCTTTTCGAGCGAAGCTGCGTGATGCGATCTCGTTATCCGACGAGAGCGAGGCCGCGTAACGTGTTTATTACGTCGCGTCGCGTCGCGAAGGTACGAATTTGGCCAAGCTTGGAGCGCGTGTGGCGCCGGGAGAAAATATACTCTTATAAACTGTAATTGTGTGTTGGAAATCATACACGCGCGTGCTCCAATTTTCGCCTCGCTACAGTTTCGGAGATCCGCCGAGGTCTTGTCGAGTAAATCTCCGCGACCCTTGCCTCGCGTTTCAATAAAGCGATTTCGTTGGCGAGCAAACACTCGACTCATACTCGCACAACAGACGACTCTTGAGCACGGCCCCTTTTTCTATTCTGGTGCGTGCACGTCGACGCCTGCTCTCGTCCACGAGTTCTTTATATTAGCTCGCTCTCTCTCGTTGTCACGCGCGTATTTGCAGCCCTCTCGGGGCGCGCTCCTTCCTCGAGATTCGCTCGCCTTCGAGGCCGGCGACGTGAGCTGAACCCCATTGTTGACCGATTCACAGTGAGAGGAATTTCTAGGAGCGGAGAAGCGCCATTATACATTATGCACAAAGCAAGAAACGATTGACTCACGAGGAAATTGCAGAAAAATGATTGCATGACCGGCGCTCGCGATCTCGCTGACGGACTCGGGAGCGCCGACATTGCCGTAGATGTTGGCATTACGTAGCGCGCGTTTCTTGCGATTCGCAGAACTCAGTCCTGAGATTATTCTAACCGATCTGATTTCTCGATTGTATCTAGCAGTGTAGAGGAAACAAAATTGTTACGGAGGAAAAAATGTATCTGCGATCTGAGGTTGCAGGAGATCGATGACCGATGCGACGACGCGAGGGAGATAAATATTTTGCGGCTCGCCTCATCCGCGCAATGTCGTAACGTTATAGTTTGCGGTGTCGTGCGTTACGGCCATAAATCTCTAACGCGGTTAATACAGAATACGATACCGCGGAATATTCATGAGTGTGTTCACCGTTAGTCGGAAGTCCCGCGTCCGATCCGTAAGCAGAAGGTTAATAAGTCACGCGAGAAACTTTATCGATGACTCGTAAAGGGTAGCCGATAAGCGAGAAATGCCCCGACAACGAATAGATCCGTGCTTTCCACTTTAGTCATATCTCGCGGTTTTTAATGAAAACCGCACGCGGCTTCGATAACGCGCTGCTCCGAGCGCGCGATCAGCTGATTTGTCACGCGTCAAAAGTACACGTGTATGCGTTGGGAGTTGTGTGGCGCGGGACGACGGTCTCTTTGCGTAAATGAATGCCTCGGCGCAGCTGCACTACTCTCTTCTAACGCAGAGCCGCGTCAATTATCTTCTGCGTGCGTTCGTTCTCGTAATGAGGGCAAGTTGTTTTCACTTTCTACGTTTACGTGTGTACGCTCGTTTTACAAGCTCGCGCGAGCCTCCTTAGACTTTGTGCCGACATCTGCGCCAGGCTCGGTCGAAATAACGTCATGTCCGGCGTTACACGCGCACTTACGTTCGCATTTATTGGCCTTCGCCTTTCTTCGATTATCGCGAGTCAATCGCGCATCGTGTTAATCGCGCGGTTCATTCATCGGCAGAATCTCGGACGTTTCTCTTTTTTTTTCAGCCTCGAATCGTGTGAATGGTTTTGCAAATGGGTCAGGATCTTAATAGAAACTTGACTGACTGCACGCTGGCTAATGCCGGGAGCGGTTTCTCCAATCGATGATCAACGGCTAATTGGCGTTTGTGAAAACGTCCCGGTCGCGTTCGCGCACGTACGACGGCGACGACGACGATTGGCAAACGTCCCGGTGAAAAGGTGGCGGTTACAAGTGGACGTAAACGAGGAACTTTTACTCGCTCCTCGGGGAAAAATGAATAATCGCCGGCGAAGAAATCGATTCGTCTTAACTTCGCGCTCCACTCGAATCCCCCGATTCGTCTCGCTAAAACGGCGCGATCTCTCCGATTCCTTTTCGCATGGGAGCGGAATATTTATCACGATATCGCGGCCCGACGTAGATTCGACGCGCCGCGGACGATCGCGGTACGAGCGTGCACCTGCGATAATTTTTATTTTACGCGACTGATATTATTTGCGAAACCTTTCGCTTTTCGCTCCCGCGGCGTCGCGTGGATTTTTCTACGCTGCGACGGCTCTCGGTGCGACGCGACGGCGCGGATTGCGATTGACGTTAACTGTATTCCGCTCGCCGCGCACGTGAGACAATTGGCAGTTGGCCTACATCTGAAAAGTTGCAATTGCTTACGCTCTTGTGTCTTTTGCATAAAAGTGCCTCGTAAAAGTGCTCGATGCCTCTCGCCGGGCTATTGAAACCTCGCGCTCGAGAAATGGATTTTTCATAGATTTTTCACGAGCGCCGTGCGCATAGCTTCTGCATGCTCGTTTAGCGGAACAAGTATTGTTGTTCCAGATCAATCACCGCTGAAAGCAACTCACGCTTATCGCTTTATCGATCGATCGATTTATCCTCGCGCGACAGTAGGTTCACGTTCGCTCGTTCGAGCGTCCTTGACCCGCGATTTATGTGATCGATATTGCAACGCGGACGCCCGTCCGGCGATCGTTTTTCCATTGCGACGCCGCAAAAATTGTCCAGCTGATAATAACTTGAGTGCTGTCGTTTCCACGGGCTGAACTTGGCGTCTTTCTCGCGGGTAAAAGCGAGAACCGACAACGCTTAATAATTGGAAAGCTACTCCGAGGCTTTCCCGTGGAAAGCTGCTCTGAAATTACTGTTTCGCTAACGCTGTTAGCGCGATGTAAACTTTTTTTCCCTCGTTACAAGTGTGCCACTGCGATCGGCGGCGTAATTGCGGTGGTGTAATTTAGAGTAATTTTAAGGCGTAATCTCTCAGGCGCGTAATTTTCGCGTCGCATTCCTCGGCGCGCTTTCGACGTGTTAAAAGATTGATGAAATTTGCCCCCGTGCTTTCATATCTCGGCCGCTTACGGCTTTTGTCGGCCGTGAGCTACCGAGGCTCGATATGTCCCAGGCGTTTACTCGGGATTTCAAAAATTCCGCGACGAGTGATCGCTCGGCGATGTCGGGGGGGGGGGGGGACGACGTGGAAATTCCATCCCGCTAAATGTCGCGGTGCGAGAACTCGCGAATTTGTAATGCATCTCCGGCATCGTCTCGATTACGGAGAACAGTCATCGAGGCTATTCCGAAAGCACGTGAGTGGCTTGCGGAATTGGACGTTGTTACGTGCTCCGCGATGCGCAATTACGGGCGCATTATCGTCAATTTTAATTTATTTGGGACAAGAGACTCGTTGAGAAAATAACGGTGACTGCCTTTATTTATTCAGATAATATTCGCCAGGGCAGCGCGTTAGGATTACTTGAGGACAAGATGAGGCGTTTATTACGAGACGAAAACGTGGTTTTCTCGCAGGAGGCGCGGACAGCTGCAGGCTGCTGCCCTAAGTCTAGTCTTTGTGCCGCTGCAGGTTGGCAGGTGCCAGATACGAGATACATCTGCTCACCCGCACGTGTTCGTGCGCCCGTGTGTGCGTGCGCGCATCCGTGCGCAGGTATACGATATCCCGCGCGTTCGGATTGAGGCGCGCGAGGTCGACGAAACCTCGACGAGCCGGTGCGCGGCCGTTCGGTCCTCGTGTACGCAGGTTTGGCAAGTCAAATCTGTGTTCCACCTGCCGCTATCGCTAGGTGCGCCGGGCCCGAGCGGCGTGCGGCCAGGTGCTCCGAGAAAAATCAAGAGCCACGAAGTCCACACCGGTCCCGAGATTAAGGTTTGCCCCTGAGCGAGCGTAATGATAGGGTGCCACGCTGGGTGGATGAGAGAGCGTCCAACTTTATCATGTCTCTTTTTTTTCTCCCCTCCTCTTCTGCCTACCGCTATTTATATGCGGACGAATTTTGCCTCGCGACGTTTGCCCATGTTCAGATAAAATCGCGATCAATCACACTTTTTTTCAATTCTTTTTAGTCACAGAAACCTCGTTTTCTCTCCTAAATACTTTGCGTATATATATATATAAAATTAATTTTGTACATGTATATAAGTGAAATCTACATAGGAAAGGCATAGGACTTGGCGACTATTTTATTTTTCACAAAGACGTCTATTGTAAACTTTATATAAGTCTTATTCGCTGTTATCCGTCTCGAGAATAATGTAAAGTAGGGCGTTTCACATCTCCCGTTATGATGCAGCGAGATCCTAAATTTATCCCCCTTTCATGAGCTCCTGTTCGTCACAAAAGGGACCTTCTACGAGGTTTTGTGTCGTCGCCTCTCACTCTGCAGGAGAACTACATCAGTCATGCATTATGCGGATAATCTAAATAGAACTAGCGGGTCCTCTCCGGCACTTCTCACGCACTCAGTTACTGAAATTTAAGCTCTCCCCTTTTCCTTTCGCCTTCCCGTTTCTTTCCTCTACCCACGCACTCCCCTTGCGCTTTTTTGCCCCGACATATCCGTTCGTGATTCTCTTCACCGTGGGTCGGGCTTCTTTCATTCACGTTGTTCGGCCCCTCCTTATCCATTAAAGCAAAGCGGATCCATCTCGGGTATCAGCGGTTTCCCGTTAATCGTGCAGATGGAAAATTCGGCCGTCGGTCGGCCAGATTAATCGCAACGCGGCAAGGATAGAAATCCAACAGTAAGCTACTAAAAATCTAAATTAATGCTAATACTTCTGTGCAGTTCGCCGTGCTCTGTGCGCATCGCAATAATTGTACATGTACACTGAGAAAAATTTCCATCGGATAAACCAATTAAATAGTGTTTCCGATGGTGAATTTTTCCGTCTTTCGATTAAATTATGGATACACCCGATGAAATTTGATTGAAGAACCGATCACATTTTTCATCGGATATGTCCGTTTGTTATTGTGTAATTGGATTATCCGAGTATATTTAATCGGGCATTTTTCTCAGCGCACCATCATTCGTTGGAAAAGAAGCTAGAACGTTGCCGCGCGCAATCGACACGTTTCGACTACGTTCTAGTATCGATTTTGTAGAAAAGAGCGCGTACCGTTGCGTAGATACGTGCGTTGACCTGCCGCACAGTGACACAAGTCCACCGATGTGACATTGACAATGGTACGAACAGGTAGGTCTAACGAACCTACTGTGTCGCTCTCCCACCGCTCCTCACCCCCCTTCCCTCCGTTTTCCCGTGACTTCCTGTCCCGCCTGTGTCATGGATTCTGTGTATTTTGACCCGCGCATTTAGCATTAAAATGACTTGGCAGTCGCGGGTAAAGCTAGACGACTACGTAATACGCGTACACGTTCGTTGCCCGTTGGGCATAAAATATTGTTACATCCGTGGAATTTATTCATGCGTTTCCGTGTAAGATCAGGTGTCTTTCGTTTATTATTATTAGTCTTTCTAAATGAGACATCGGCGTACCAAGAGACGAGAGGGGAAACAATCTCCTCGAGTATGAGAAGGTTAAGAAAGAAGTTTGCTCGACCCCTACTCTCCGGGTGAACAACGGAAGAGAGTAGTCTCGCTGGAGCTCTCGCTGCTTACGGACGTACACACGGTTTTCGGTTTCTGATTACCGCTCCCTGTATACAGTTTAAATAAAGCTTGTGTTACGTGACACACGAGCCTCGCTCATTTCGTGATTGCGCGCGCGAATGTAAGTGCCCGAGCTCTGGCTTGGCCCAGACTTCCCTCTTCCCTCCGGATGCAATATTACAGTAATATTGAAAGAAATTAAAATTGCTTGCACGCTGAGAAAAATATCCGATGAAAAATATGATCGGTTTCTCGATCAAATTTTGTCGGTAACTACATTTCGTCGGACAGTACATAATTTAATCGGAAAAATTAACCATCGGAAACACCACTTAATTGGTTTATTCGATGCAAATTTTTCACCGTGTACGATTCAGCGTAGAAAAATTTACAGATTTAATTTACGCGCTTTGACGGGCTTCGATATTAAGGGTACGGCGTAGTCGAGAGTTCGCTAATTGGAGTTTCCTTTAGCGACGCGAATCTCGGCTCCGTGCCCGCCCAGATGAAAGTCTAAGTCTGTTGGACCTATTTTCCATTGTTGAGTGGAGCTGATGAAGTGCCTACGAGGATCGTCCTATCAACGTGTTTGATGCGATCGCGTAGGTTCTTGACCGCGTTCCTTATGCAACGGTCGTTTTTTTTTCCTACGGGCTCCAGGGTCGCCCTCCAATTAAACATCGATATGTAATTATAGACCCGCGTATAATAAGGGGCGGACTCGCCGGCCTAAGAATACATCGATTTCTGTCACTGCGCATTAGCCGCGGGGTCACTGCACCGTTTATAAACGTTCCGTAGATCCCGATGGCGAATTATAAATCGTCTGTAATGAGTGCGCCGCCTTTGAACCGTTACAGGCTTACAGTTAATTCTCATCGTGGCTACGTAGCGGCCTACGTTGCTCTTTTTGCGAGACGAGAGGAAGAGTCCTCGGCGCGATCCAATTCGCGAGTAAACACTGCGCGCGCGCGTTTTTTTTTCAGGATTCTCCCGCCTACGAGGCTTTTCTTAAAACGATCCGTGACTTTGATCACCAGCGCGGCGCTGCGTGCACCATTTGCGGCGATACGCGGTTTGCATGCGCGCCGTGCCACATTTGCAGCGAGGCGAATCTATCGCGCTCCATTGTCCGACACTAACGAGACGAGCTTTAATTATTCTTACATTGTTTTGCAAAGCAAAACCGTCCCCAGCCGTCCGATTGTTCCCCCGACGTCGTGCCGAGACGAGCGTCGATTCTCCGTTCCTCGGAACGAACGCGCGCGTTTATCTACGCGCAAAAGCGCGTCGCGACGCGGCGCATCGAGGTTTTTTCGCGTGCCCCACTAGCCTGATTCTATTTCGCCCGCGAAAATCACATCAGCCGTACGTCTGGCTCCCCCCCGCGTCGAACGGTAGAATCCCGAAATATTGCGTGTAAATCTCTTTCGAACACGGTAGGAACGATCGCGGATTCAGAATTTCTAAAGGGGGAGAAGGTCTTTCCGGAGGGAAACAAAGCCGCGGGATATTTGTTACGCGGATATCAAACACCGGAGTGATTCCATCGAAGAGGATCGCACGATGAATGAGAGCGCAGCGTCGGAGTCCCAATCGCCCGCGGCGTCATTTCTTCGGCGCACTTATCGGCCGCGTATCGCGGACGCGCGCTCGCGGCACGCACACGTGCAGCGACGCGCATCCGCACACGTGTCCCCGTCAACACCGACGCGCGGCTCGGCCTGCGCCCGAAGCCACCCACGTTAACGCTTTGTCTCCGATTGCTAAATCGCGTGTTTAGTCTGTTGGACGGGAGAGGGTAAGCGCGAGGACGGATTGCGGTAGGCGAAAATAGGCGAGCGGTGTCGAAAAGAGAGTCGCGCCATCAGCCTGGGCGGAATATCGAAGTAATTAAGCGGCGAAGCGGGACGGAGGCCGTCGAGATAGCGGAACTTGGCGAGGAGAATACGCGAGATAGTTTGGAATTTTCACTTGGCGGCGACCTTAATGGCCCGTCGAAGATACGGGGTCAGTTAATTGACAATTGAAGCGCGAGTGCTGATAAATAATTTCTCAACGGAGTCTTCGAAACGGAAGACACGGCACGGCCGAGTGCTCGTTAAAGAATGTTTAACTGTAATGAATTCTATAATTTTTATGAAGTGTCGCGGCAAGGATAGCCAGTGCAACAAGTTACGTAACGTATATCACGTGTATATCGGGCTCGGTTGTCCCGAGAATTGATTCTTCAATTATTTAAAGAACCGCGTTCCAAGTCCACAACCAACGCCCGTTCCTTCTGATTACAGAGTCCTGGAACGTTGCACAAGGATGTCGGCGGTGCTGGTACGAAGGTCAGCGAGAAGACCATCGGTGGCGTCGGCACGGCGACCCTCACCACGCTCTCCTCCATTAATAACGCGTCCAACACCGGCCGTAATAAAAACAACCCCCTATCTCACGAGGTAAGCCACATCAGGCGCGATCGTCGGACGGGACGAGAGCGGGAGAGATCCTCACGTATTGATCGTAGCCGAGAGATATGTCATCCCGGGGCCCCATAGATGACTTGGATAATTAACCGGTCCTGCGCTTGAATTTATTGCCCATTAATCCGCCCGCGTTCGCGATCGGGTGGGCCCGCGCGTGCAAACGTGCGCGCGCGGAAATCGGCCCAGCCTTTCCGCCTCGCGATATCCCTACGAGCCGTAAGCCTGTGTGCGCTCGCACAGGCACATGGCATTATTCAGTGCATGACTTATTGGACGCAACATGAAGTACCGTTTACACTGTAAAGTTTAGTTCTACTTCTGCTCCTGTCGTACCGCGGCCGCTTGAAAGCAGAGCCGTGTCTACGTTCGCGTAACGAGTCTGATTGATAAAAGTGTCTCGTCTCGTTCTAAATTTTCAGCTTCGCTCTTCGGCGATGCTTTACGATGTTCAGACCGGTTCTACATCGATCGTACCGTAGCGTCGCGAATCGCAGATTCGATTAATCGACCTTGAATTAGAACCGGTCCACGACACTACACGGAGAGAATTTTTTTTCTTTCTAAATTATGCAGTCGTGGGACAACACGGCATTTCGAAGAATTTTATGGGTTTTTTGAAATTTTATCATACGTTTTACTAGTAAAATGTAAAACTCTCATAAAGTTCTTCGAAATGCCACGTTGTCCCACAATTACATGATTTTCAGGATATATTTTAATAGAAAATTCTCTCCGTGTAATGCTGAAAAATTATTGAAATTTCAAATAGTGCCACCCTCTTTCCTTGATCATGTTCTCTTGATACTTTGTTTCCCGATTTTCGCGATTTAAAGTTTGAAATCCTCGGAATTTGAATTCTTTGAAATTTTGGAAAATTCTAATATATCCGATAAAAAATGTAATCGGTTGTCCAATCAAATTTTATCGGATAAATTTCATTGGATATATCCATAATTTAATCGGAAAAATTGACCATCGGTAACACTTCAAGTGGTTTATCCGATGGAAAGTTTTCTCACTGCGCAATCACTCGATTTTCACGACAAATTTTAAGAGAACATTCTCTCCGCGTACGATACGACCAGTACAGAACTGGCCTAGTACTTTTCCAGATTTGATTAATTGCCCGTGATGTAAATGGAGAAGGAGTGCGAGGGACGTTAATCAGCGAACGCGCAACTCAGCCTCTTTCCGCGCCTTTGTTTGGGAACGGCGCGACGCGAAAGCGGAACAACGCGCGCGGGATAAAAAGGCCCCGATCTCGCCGATGACGCGATCGAGAATCGTTCGCACGATTCGTCGACCGTTATCACCAGGGCACAATGTACCACGCGGGCCGCGCACGTAGGATTTTATTGACCATTGTTAACGAGGAAAATTGTGCCGGCGCGGCGCGTCGACGCGCGCCCGCGTGTGTTTATCGGGTATCCGCATAAATTTATAGAGTAGAACCCGCTATCGGCGACAATCGCGGCGAAACCCGCGGCGCGGCTCGTCGCGATTTTTGTTAACGGTTTTATCGAGGATTTACGGGACGGGAAGGGAAATTATCCCGAGAGAGAAAGAGAAAGAGAGAGATATATATATATAGAGAGAGAGAGAGAGAGAGCGAGGGAGAAGTGGTCGCCGCGGACTCGCCCGCGACGCTACTCGGATGGAACTAATTGAAAATTGTTGCCGTCGGCTACCTGTTAGGTCGCGATAAATTGTGTCTCTGTGGCGTGCGCACGCTACGATTGTCTTGTTCCACTGCCGTTTCGACGAAGCCGTCACGAGCGAGCTGAAACGGTATCAATTTCTTGCGCACGATTTCGTCGTCCTTTGGCGCGCAAAATGGCCAGGTGGAATTGCAGTATATTATCGCATCTGCGACGGTCGCGAAGCAATTAGAAGCATTCTCTTCCTCGAACTGAAACCGATATCTCAACCGAAGTTTTACTCGTTAGTTTTAACGAGGACCAACCCGTCCGAACGAGTCGAATAGCTCCGAAATAGCGCATTGTACTTCCCCTGCTAAACTTTCGTTCATTTAATTTACAAATCAACGTTTATATCTCCGTAAGACCGCATTCGTTCTGAGAAAAATGTCCATCGGATAAGCCAATAACGGTACCGGTCGAAATTATATCACCTTCCGATTTCTTAAGTGAAACTAATTGTGCACAAATGAGAAATTCGAAAGTCGTGGTGCACTCTGTCAAATTTCATTACCCCTCGTGTACAAGATGCACCTGCTGTTAGAAATCCACTTAAAAATTTTGAGCACATTCGATGCACCTTGACGTAAGTTATGCTCAGAAAACCTAAAGGCGATATATTATACTTTTGGCCGGTACCGTAAATAGCGTTACCGGTGGTTAATTTTTCCCATCAAGTTACGGGTATATTCGATGAAATGCAGTTACCGATGAAATTTGATCGAAAAACCGATCATGTTTTTCATCGGATATACAATTTACTCGGGTATATCCGTTTGTAATTGAATTATATTTAGTCGGACATTTTTTCTGATTGTTCTTTTTTCGATTATTTAAACATAGATGCCTTTTGACATCTTACGACTCGAAGCGAACTATGCACCGCGCCGCACTAATCGTCTCGCCAAACGCTCATAAAGAGGTAAAAACAGTCTCCTTTCTAGCGGCCGATGCTGTCACTGGTTAATTTGTTGTCTGCCCCGGACTGTCGGTCTCGGTTCCGCCGCTATATTGTTTCTTGCACCTCCGTGCGACAAATCGCCACGTCACCGTCGTTTGTCTCCCTTAATGCTCGGCGTCTTTTTTTTTCGCGAGTTCCATTACGTGACCGAGACGAGATCGGATTTCCTTGCGCAACTGTACGGCGATCCGCGATCCCTCATGCGCGTCGCGGTTTTCAGAAGCGGTTCCGCGCACAGGCACACGTACAAAGCCGGAGCAACCTGCACACGGACAGTTCTCTATTTTTTTTTTACCTCGCGGATTGTTGCCACGCGCTTAATGCGCTTATATCTGCGTGCACCTCTCGGAGATGAGATACACAGAAAAACGCGGTTCGCCGTTACTCGCGACGCGTTGCACGCGATACCGCTGTCGCCGCGGTTTATCGAGCTCTCGGACAAATTCGTATACGTGAATTTAGAAAGTGCAGCGCGGCGCGCGCGCAGGATTTGCAGCTAATTGTTGTATCACGCTTGTGCAACTGCACCGGCCGCGAAAGCCAACGCTCTCGCCTCTCCGGTTCACCGTTCATTTTGCAAAACGAAAGCGCTCGTTAACCGCCGGACTCAGAGGCGCGGATTGACGCGCTCGCCTGACGGAGTAATTACTTACGTAGCTCTTACGTTTTAACCGCGTTGATTTTTCTTTTCTCGCCCGGTTTTCTTAATCACGGTGGTCGTATCGCGGATTCGATAACGTCCCAACTATTTTCGTTCGTGTCAATACTTTAGCAAGTCGACAGTTCTCCGATGAATAATGATATTAATGGCACCCGGCGTGCAGTAATCGAATAGTTGATAATAGATATCGACCGCCGGGGTCTTACAGGGACACGTCGATTATGAAAGCTCTCGTTTAGGCCGGGGGGATGTCTTCGGGCGTAAATGGCTCGCACAGATCGGTGAGACAAGACATGAGTCACGTCTCTTCGAGACATCGTCGAGTGGCGTGGCGTAACAAAGATAAGACCATAAACACCAGCTAATCGGAAAAATAGCGGCTCGTAGGCGTACCGCTCTATAATTTTACGCAGAATTTCTTTAACCTTCCACTTATGAAATCATTTTTCTGCAACTTTTTACACGCTAATACGCCGCAGATGTGACACAACTAGTAATCCAAAATTTCACGATGTAATCTAATTGGCGTGCGCGAATATCTTGCGCAGCGGATACTTACGTAAAGGCGCTACGATATTCGTAATTCTCATTCTCGTAATAATTTATACGTAACTCGTCGGATAGGTTTGCGGGCGTCGCGGGACTTGTGTGGAATCGCAGACCGCGCGTTCGTAGAGGCCGAATCAGACTAGCAATTGCAAACGCGGATTGGATTGGGATTGACGATTGGCGATTGTCCTCTAGCCAATGAGAGCAAAGCAGCCAGCGATTTAATCGACTCTCATTGGCTAGAGGACAGTCGTCAATCGTCAATCCCAATCCAATCCGCGTTTGCAATTGCTAGTCTGATTCGGCCTTAAAGGCCAACTCGGACTCGCAATTGCCGACTCGGATTGGATTGGGATTGGCGATTGTCCTCTAGCCAATGAGAGTCGATAGAATCGCAGGGCGCTTTGCTCTCATTGGCCAGAAGACAATCCGCGTCGACAATTGCCAGTCTGATTCGGCCTTAAACGCTCGCAGCGATTCGACACGGATCGGAACGTCGTGTCGCGGCGAGGAGCGGTTCGCGAGACACGATTTATTGTTAATTTGAGCTTCATTTAGATAAATTTAATCATTTACGCGCGCGTAAACGTCGAATGCAACCGGAATCCGTTCGCTATCTCGTCCACGCAAACGTCGCGTGTGTGGCTCTTTAAAATCGAGTGAAAGAGGAATGCCTGGACGTATACATGTTATGTAACCGTATGCGGTTTGCTTGCGGTAGTGTTTGTATATCAACGATTGTTTCGAATTCCCCATTGACATGCGTCAACACCACCAATGGCTCTAATCAACAATTAGAGGGTGTCGAATTTTGTATACGGGACTGAAATTCCGTTAAGTCTATCTCACTCGTATAGGAAAGTCCCCTATTATGAGATAAACTCCTAAGATAAGCTCATAAGACAGCAGGGTTTTTGCTACATTAAAAGGCATCACCCGTTGGTTTCATCGTGAAGTCATTGCCCTTGGAGTGAAATCTGTTTAGCGGAAAGTTCATCGTTAGATCGTGTAATCGTTGCGAGTAAAGATTTGTGATAAAATTTGGATATTGGAAACCTCCTACCTCATATTAGAGACCTATCTCATGATAGAGGACACTTTCCTCTAATAATACGATCAAAAGTAATAATTTCGTTCGCACCGACGATTCACTCTCGTATTGATTGCAATCGGTAATCGAGACCGTATCGTAGTTAAATCGATTTCTCTCGTCTGCGATAACGAAAGTCGAATGCCCGTTGATCAACGATTCACCAAGAAATCTGTTTAATTTCAAGGGGGAATGTTCTTTCACGTCTCGCGCGCTCTGTATACTTTCGTTACTGCGCATTGTTTTGCGCGAGGAGGGAAAATTAAATTGTTGGCAAAGTTTAGTTGGCTATTTGGTTTCGCTTTGTCTCGTGTGGACAGCGTGAATTTGCGATTTGTGCCACGAAGGCCTTTAATTTCAGACGATCCAAAAACGGAGATGCAGCAATTGGGAACGCAAATGGCATTTCTCTTCTCTCTCTCTCTGTTTCTGTTCACGTCACTCGCGCGCTAATTAAATCCGCGGTGCTTACGCGACGTGCGCTTTGACGTCGGAGACAGCCGATTGTTTGCGATTCGACTGCTTTAAATGCGATATCACGGATTCAGTACGTAAGTTGATAAAGCCGCGGCTGCTTGCTATAACAACGCACTGTCGTGCGCACGCACGTCATGCGACCATAAGAAGCCTTAACGAGAATCATAAGCGTGCACAAGGTGGCGGCGGCGGCGGCGACGGTAACCCGATCGCCTCGCATTGTATCTCGGATTTCGTGATAGCATAAATATGCTACGTGCGGGCTATCCCGATGTTAACGATCCCGGGCGAAAGTAACACAACACGCCGGGATTAGCAGGCGAGAGAGTCACAAGGCGGTTCTGCGCTTAACTTACGAGGTAACTTGTCTCCCGTGGTCGACGTCGCCTTCCTGCTCGATTCCGTCGGGGTGTGAAACCGAGGGCGACAAGTAAGAGAGAAATTACCGTTGATGTCGACACCGCGGGAAACGGCCCGATTATACCGCGCGATTATTAATCGCTTGAGTTTACGATCGCTAAAGAGAGCCGTTTAGATGTAATTTTATCAAGCGGTGACGAAATTACAATAGCGCGCTTAAATACGACTTCAAGTAGGACGCCTGTGTCCGCGCTCTTCGTAAGAAACTGTACTCGCTTGTCCTTTCCTCTCCGTACCGTTCTTGCATAACGCACGTGACACTTATATCCTATTGTTAATACAATATTCTCGTCTCCGTCCTGTAATTTACTTGCGCGCACACTCGTGCACGACGAACGATCCGCCGGCGAATAAACATCAAGACTCGCAATCAGGCAAGAATTGAGACACGATTCCGTATTTCATAATTATCCTCGGCGCGATCGTACTTGCTAAACGGGAGACAATGCGACGCCTTTATGTCACCGCGAAACAATCGGCACCGCCATCGGTGTTCATTATAGTTCACTTTGCGAGCCTCTTGCACGCAGCCAGGAGGCACGAAATGTATCTTCGCTTTCTACGAAGCAATTTGCCGCGATGGAAAATATATTCAGCGCGTTCACCGAAAAAATGAACAACATCTCCAGAGATCACAGCCGAGATTTTCTTCTTCAAAACCGCGATTCATTCGAAGCTGCTTCTCTTAATATTTGTGCATATTTCGATAATTGAAACTCGCTTCTCAAATTCCAACCTTAACCGTCGCATAACTTGCGCGAGCATAAAATACAGTATATAAAATTTTTATAACACTTTTAATGTAAAGTCGTTGCGTCTATATGGAATTTTTCGTCGATGTAATCGAATTACGCTCGATTGCGATAGATGGGATTTCCGAGTTTCCCAGGCGCTTGTACAACGGACGTCTGATTAGCCGTGTTGCTTTGTCGAATCCCATCACCGGCCGCGCGGAAACGCATAGCTCGCACAGGCGTTTCTTCTCTCTCGGCACACACGTGCGCGCGCTTCCGATGTACCGTTATCTCCATACGCACTTTGACTCTGTGCCTATGTGGGTCTCGGGTGGTTACTACTATGCTAATGGAGATATCCGTTTATCCGTTCGATTATAAGCCTGCTGTAGCACGTTTCGTGGGCGCGCGCGCAATCTTTACGTCGGTGTGGGTGACTACGATAATGAGAACTTGTATATCGCCGGCGCTGTTAATGGCAATTGTCCGACTCGGGAGAGCGACATTAATATGTACCGGTTTGTGCATCGATCGCGACCTAGAATCCCACTATTGCGCGTTATCGTTGCTCTTCAATTTCGAATCGAATATCTATGTGGCGCAAGTCGCGCTTGAATGCACGTCGCAGTGGCCCAATAATTTCGTTGTCCCCGAAGAAACGCGATGAGAGTGAAAAACAATCGGCGTCTTCGTGCAAGGCGAAGGCTATCGAACGGGCTAGAAATATCATCCTCGCCAAGCAACAGCCGTGTAATTACCTGCCCTTACATTCTCTCGCCATCGCTCCGAGCCACGAAATCCAGTCCGCCCATAACGAGGACTGGCCGCGGCTAATTCCCGACGTTTAAATTTCTAATGATCCACGATCAACGCCGCGCGACTATCGCGACGTGCGAACACGCTTCCAGGCGGCCGTATAATCGGCCGAGGGGGGTATAAATATTCATTAGTCGGTTCAATTATGAGACCACCGAGGGTTACCGTGGCTGCGTTATCGGCGTGCCGGCGTGTAAGTGCTAAACGCGTATTTGCGCGTACGGGCGCTCGCAACAAGGGCGCGCGCGTGTGTGCGTCAGCTACGGCGACAAAAGGACGATGAACTGTACCAGTAGCGTCGTCGCCGTAGCCGACCGCGACGAGATAACCGGTTTCGGATATCGGCGAAATTGTCTTTGTATACCTGGCCTGTCCACCAACACGGCCGAACCCGGAGTCCTTATGCACCCACGCGCGTATCCCGCCGCTTTCTGGAAAATCAAAGAAATGCCCCCCGCGCGTGACGATTGAAAAGGTTAATTTCCTTTAATGTCCCTCGCAATTTCCGATATTTCCAACTTCAAATGCTAATTTAACGCTGGCGTCTCTCGTGAGAGAATTTTCAATTTAATTTCTCCTTATCGACTACTGTAGCGTCCCGCTATTTCTGTAGATTAACATAATTATTACGCCGTAATAATTCGTAAGCGCTGTCGAAACTCGTTGCGGAGAAACATCGCGCAGTGCGATTTCTTTTCTCGCTCTCGCTCGATCACGCTAACGCGCGCGTGAATTGCAAACTGACTTTCTACGGGACTGATTACATTAGCACTGTTTCACTAAAATCTTTTGTTTTCCCAGTGGAATTGGCTTGTTTAGCTTATCGGGTCATCGTAGATCTCACGCAAACCGGTTTCGGAAGATTTCGATCGACAAATTTATCGCGACCGTGCCCGACACGTATCGTACGTCCGAAAAAAGGACTGTAACTTCTCGCAGCGTTAATTATCGCTTATCGCAATCGCGGGCTTCGCAGCATGCGCGATAGCCGCTATCGTTTCTCAGTATCGGGGAACAAGAAGAACGCGGCGAGAAGCCAGGAGTAGCCGTCGGCCGTTGGTATTAATATCGTTCCATCTTGCACCGAAGAAATGTTCGGGTCACGCGTGTCCCGTTAGCGTCGAAGGGATCACGCCGAGGGTTAATGGAACCGTTCTGACGATTCGCCGGCGATTCGCGATCGTTAAAGGCCGATAATAAGTCAGGGCCGCCGTTACGCGGCGGCGCGTTTCTCTCTCTCTCTCTCTCTCTTACATAATGGGACCCCGCAGACGTTCGTCTGTCGAACGGCGCTCGTTTCCGGTGGGCCGTGCGAGCGGCGTGTCACGTGACTTCCGCCGTAAAACCTCGTGCGTAACGCGTTTACGTATAAACACGCACGTATGCGTACGTGGCGTGCATCGCTCGTCGCGCCGAGTCGTACGCGACAGCAGCCCATATGCGCGCGAACGCTAACGAGATGCGCGTGCATCAATCGTTGGTAATACACTTGGAATCCCGAGGTCTTCTCTCAAAGAACGCGCGTGTCACATCTCGCATGTTGCGACCCCGGCGATAGGTTTCTGTAATCGGGTTTACTTCCTATCGGCTACAAACTTTTCGCGAATTCGGTTGCCTGCGCTGGTGCGCACTGAGTGCACGCTAAAGGGCATTCTACAACGAGCTGCAAACGTCTTGTTGCCAGTTGAAAAGGATGGCAACTGCTAGTTACAAAGTACTTTTCCGGTTGCCAGTGGCAGTTGCGGTTGCTATACGAGAGTTGCTCAACTTTCAACTTAAGGGTCAGAGCACAAAGCAACGTAATAGCTTACAAAGGCGCAAGCGTAAACGTGGGTAGCGCACAAGCTTTGTAATTGAAGGTAAGTACGGCGTACGCAAAAATTTGTGTGCGCTAACCTACGTTTGCGCTTACGTCTTTGTCGTAAGCTGTTACGTTGCTTTGTGCCCTGACCCTAAGGCTTGTTTATAGTCAATGTTAATATTATATTTAACTTCGCCTACACGTTCAAAGAGTATTTAGTCAAGAAATGATCCGTATGAACGTTGTAGAAACCATTTTTTTGGGTAAGAAACATTTCAAGAGGTATTTAAGACGATCCTTAAATATAAGAATTGACTGTAGACTTAGTGTGCACTCAGCGCGCACTAGTG
Source organism: Vollenhovia emeryi (assembly GCF_000949405.1). Lineage (NCBI taxonomy): Eukaryota > Metazoa > Arthropoda > Insecta > Hymenoptera > Formicidae > Vollenhovia > Vollenhovia emeryi. The sequence continues at coordinate 172,047 of NW_011967175.1, forward strand.
CAAGCAGCCGAATTCGCTATTCGTCATCACAATGAACGCCCCGAGGAGAAGAGAGTTATACGTTGTTATACTTGTGCAATTAAGACTGAATCTCTCCTGACGTACTTCGCGACTCGAAATGGTCCAGCAGGCTGTGCGCCGTAAATCGCGCACAGTCTCGCTCTACGCGGCTCGTTTTACTTTGCGCCACGCTTATCTGATAGGAATCTCAATAAACGTTACGCCTTTATTTTAGAGAACGGAGCGAAACTGATGAGTCCGATACACCAACACGAGCAACACGGTGTTTCCGATTAACAACTCGTCCGCGCTAATCGGTAACGAGAGAAACTTCTAACGTCGTACGATAATGACGGGTTTGAATATCAGTTAGTTACACTTGAAAACATGCCGCGGCCACGATCTTGTTAATCTATATTACGGTCTTATTACGCGATATGCATTTCTACGACAGAAATCGCGCGGTCCACGAAGAACGCGTGACTAATTGAATCAGCTTGAACAGGAAAAGATATATAGATGTGACAAAATCGTATACACGCACTGAGAGAAAAAAAAATAGTCATTTTTGGAGCCAACCATATTTTGGTTTATGACAACCAATATTGTGGTTATGAGAACTATCACATTGTTAGGTCAACCATAATTTACGTTGGAGGAATTATAAAAAATATGGTTGGCTCCAAAAATGACTATTTTTTTTGTAAAAATGACTATTTTTTCTCTCAGTGCGGAGAGAATTTTCTCTTAAAATGTATCCTGAAAACCATGCTCTGGAAAAAGAAAGACAGCAACCCATTTTGGGGCCCACAATTGCTAATCGAATTATTTGGATTGTTCGTAACTCTAATCGCGTAACTAAAAATCGCAAAACGTCGCGTGTCCTCTTTCTATTATCACCGATGCAATTGCTAACTTGGACGGAATAGTCGATCGAGCCCCCGTATCTTTGCGTGCTCATCGCTAAATGCAATTCCTTTATATCACCATTTTATCTCGAAGAACAATATTCGACGCGCAACGTGCTCCTTTCTTGAGTACGCTTCTCCTTGAAGCGAGCGATCATTATAACTCGCGATGCTCACGCGATGGAAACCGCGAGGTCCCTCCGCAATGCCCGCTCGAAACGTCGAAACCTTTTGAAAGCGATCCGCGCGGATGATCGTAGTGGAACAGCTGACCGCTGGCGTTCGGAGTCTCGCGATAAAGCGCGTCGCCAATCATCGTAAAAGTTTTATATCGACGCGTAACGCACGACACGTGCGGTACATGTTGCGTGAAAATTGCGCGTGTAGGGGAGGTGATGGACGGCGCGCTTCAGCGATTATTCGCACGTCGCCCATTCACGAAAGATCGTTCCCCCCCGATCCATTTGCAGGAGACGCGTCTTCGTAATTAATACAGGCGATAATTTGCGGTTGACAAAAGCAATTACTTTCAATCCCTTTAGGCCCGATTTCACCGACGTTGTTTAACTTTAGACCTGGCTTAATTCGTTCTTTGTCACTTTCCAGCTGTTACTTTAGAAAGAGACAAACACGAATTAAACCAATTGTAAAATTAAAGTTAAGCGACGTTTGGTGAAACTGGGCCTTAGACACATATTTACTTGAACTCGACTTTTGTTCTTCCAAAACTTTATCGCGCACAGCAGTTATAGTCACGATGGCTGCTTTCCTTTTAGCGAACATAGTCGATATTTTGGACACAAATCGACACGTGTCGCTTTCCGTTTAGACTTTAATTCAAAGTCAATCGACACTTTTCGATTCTGCTCGGGAGGAGAGTCGGAGTGTGTTTTTGACCGAAGAACGCATCCGCTCCGAGTATTTCGATAGAATGTTTTTTCGACAGGACCTTTTCTTAAAATCCTGTTCTTTAAATCTCTGCCATTTCACGGTGGCAAACTGTGCTCGAGTGTGCTAACTCGTGTCGATTTGTGTCTCCTGAAAGAAAAGCAGCCGATGTGTAGGTGCTGAGAAGAAATTCTTTTCCCTCTGAAAAGCGCTTACTCGCTGTCCCGCTTGACGTGCTTTCACGACACCGATCGCGTATGCCGCTGCATTTAATGGGGAGGGGGGGGGGGGAAATAAATTGTCGCGATGCGGTTGCAGTTTCAGCGTTACTCCAAGGTGCCGTTGCAAAACGCATCGCCGACACCGGGCGATTAGCGTTTTCCGGTTTCTGAGGTTGAGCGTTACCGGTGTGTGTCAAGGCGACCAGCCTTGGCTCTATATTTCTTATACGGGCGAGTCATTGTTTGCAATCGTTACGTAAATGTATCATCGCGCGTCCGTAAATCGACTTTTCGTCTTCGACTAGACGGATCTAACCTGCCGTGACTGAGTAAAACGCTACGCAGGTAATCGGTTATCGTAAGCGATCGTTTGAAACCAACCTTGAGAATAATTATCGCGATCCGCCATCAAGATTAGAGCCAGGTAATTAAGTTCAAGCAATAAGGTATTGGTTATACGTAAGATTAATATCGGGGGAAAAGTATCCAAGTTTTCTTGCCAATTACCCGGCTGTAACACAGTAGTCACGTCGAAGGAATCACCTGTGGCGATAATGGTTTGCGGCGTAAAGATGCAAATTGAATATTTGCATAAGAATTCTTGTCTAATAAACGTTTCCCAGCTGTGCGTTGCCTGTCTGCGTGCAAACGATTTCCCAAGGAAGAATCTCCGAGCAGACCTCGGAAAACGTTAAGGTCATAAATTGCAGGTGTGCCGGAGTGCAGGAAAACGTTCGAGAGGTGTCGGCGTGAAGGAGACTGACAGTTTCTTTCTTTTCTCTCTCTCTCTCTCTCTCTCTCTTTCTCTTTCGCGGTCAGAATTTCGGTGTGCGCGAGTCGTTTATAATACTTTCCGGTTCATTTCCCAGCTGGCTTCTTCTTGCAGCTGCGCTTGTGCTCTCGCGTAAACCACACGCCGTAAGACTTTGGCAATTTGGTAAAGGGCGCCAAGAGAGTGGCACCGGAGAAAGCTCGTTTCGGACCGTGTTGTGCAGCCGATACTCGCGTGCGTGTGCGCTCACACACGCATGCGCCACATGTCCGTAACAACGGGCGGCACTCCGCAGAATCCGGTAATCGCATCACACGTGTGTGTCCCAAACACGTGAGGCGCTCACGTGTACAAGAAGGCCGTGTGCGACTTTTCCTTCGCAAGATCGTATACAGTCCGCATCCGGTTACGTCCGCCCCAAGTTTCTCGACGCGTTGAAAAAAGAAAATGAATAACTGCCCAATTGCGTGAAAAATGCGCTCGATACTCGTATGCGCATTCCGTTGACGCTAGCATTTTTCACGACATAATTATTGGTCGTTATTTTAATGCAATCTTTATCGATTAACGCCGAGACTTCTTTCAGAAAGAATCGTCAGGCCTTAATTTTTACAATAGCGCAAGTGTCTTCTTTAATCGCGAATAAAAGACTCGCCGAATGGGAAATTCGCGACGAGCACGAAGCACGACTTTTTCACGGGACGAAGTTTCGAGGGGTGGCAGGGGATAAATCCTATCGAAATAATTGCTTCCCGGTCGTTTGTGCCGGCGAAGACGACGAAGACGAGGGGGCAGGAACGGGAGTCGAACATTCGGACGAATCTCCGCTCCAAGGCGGAAATTGTGTCGCCACGGCCTACGACGTGAACGACAAAGGTGTCCCCCGTCGTGGCGCGGCGCGCGCGATTGAATTTCAATACGCAGAAGTTGTTAAGCAATGAAAGGCTTCCACGGGCTTGACGCTCGATTGTCTTTCCAGTTTCCATTGTCCGGATGAAGCGTACGGGAAAAATCGTAATAAAGACCGTCTCGGGTTCCGCGAAACGTGCCGGCCGAAGGGGTCCGTTGCTCGGCTCCTCCCGGGAGGATCGTCCGTGACGGGCCACCGATCGCGGAGACAAAAGTGGAGCACGCGAGAAGAAATGGGGTACGTGGTCTCCGATCCGACATAAAAATTTTATCTCTCGAAATACTGGTTCCCGGCGGCCGGTCGGAAGAAGTATTCCCCGTGAATCATTTATAGACGCTCAAGGTGGGACACTTGGCAGCTAACGTGAAAGAAAAGGAAACGCCCGCCTGGTCTAGCCAGTTACCATATACGTATAAAAAGGTTTCGTTGCCTTATTAAGGCGTTCTCCGTCTCGTCCCGTCTCGCGCGATCTTCAGCTCGTCCAGCCCCGTCAACTGGACGAAGAAAGACGGAGAGCCGGAACTCCGAAACCAGTTTATTATTCGAAACGCGCACCGCGAGTATGCGTAAAAAGAAGCGAGGCCTCCTCGCGAGTCCGAGATGTTTTCTAGCGGGTTTTATTTGAGGTCAGTTTCGTCCTACGTGAGAGAGAGAGAGAGAAAGAGAGAAAGATGCGAACGCTCATCGGCTCGCTATCGTCCGCGCCGACCCGATCTCCCCCGGCCGCCATTGTTATTCTCCCGGAGAAATTACCGGTCTTCGTCCATAAACGCGAAATCGCCAGCTCGGACGATCTCGCCCGTCCGGAATCGCTTAAAATGATAAAACAGCGCCGTATAAATGAGTTTATAGGCCGCGTAAATATCGGCACCGTGGCCGCGTTTTCCGCCTCTCGGGGAGAGTCTCTTTCTCCCGCCGCCTCCTTCTCGCCTCGCGCCAAACTTTTGTTCCGGTTCACGCTGTTCCCGGTGCGCATCGCGTATCGGCTTTTTCATGAATAAATCATATTACCGTCCGTGTCTGCGGACGAAACCGTGAATTTCGGTCGGAGGGATTTGCACAATGCCCGCGGTTGACGTTCATCGGAACGTGATTCATCCGCGATTGCAACGTGCGTATCGTTTGTGAAACAAACGTATGTAGATCAGCGCGATACAACCAATAATATATCTATATGCCGATACACGGCGTGCTTTACCAATCTACCGCGTTTGAAAAGGACAATTCGTTCCATTGTTTGACGCTCATTCATATATTCCGGGTTTCACGTGCGATACGCTTTGCGCTTGCATTCCCAACGCATTAAATTCCCCCCCGAGTATTTTGGCCTCGGTTTAGCCTCGCATAATTTTTTAATTGGGAGCAACGAGGTCGAGCTAGGGTCTTTGTGTCGAAGGAAATATATTGAACTTTTGACCTCGGACAGGCCCGAAGAGAGTCGCCATTTCCCTTTTGGCCGTAAGGAGGCCAATGTGCGAGCGTAATCAACAGAGATTCGGTAGATCCCCTTCGGCCCAGGAGCTTTCAAGGAGGGTGAAATATTTTATATTCTCTTGATTCACCTAACAAGACATGGCCGGAACTCTTGCCTCACTTTTCAGCTCGAAGGTAGCAGTCTAGTAGTACGCAGGGTGTTCCAGGGGGAAAAGTCAATATTCTGGGAGGTGATAGTATCGGTCATTTTAAGCGAAAATGTTCATATGAATATACGTCCCATTCCCTACTCTTTCCGAGATGGAGCTATTTGAAAATGTACAGTTGCAAAATTACTGACAAGAAAGAAATACTGCGTGCTATCTCTAATATTTATTGTTCGAGTGATACATTTTTTACAGATCGTAAAAAATTTTCAAAAATCCCACCGCTAACAACAATGCATTTTTCAACTCGTATCAAACACACGGCACATCTGCATATTCGACGTTTGCGAATATGCGAGGCATTTTGAACATTTCTACGCGGGGAAAAAATGTATCCACAAGATCAGTGCAATTGAAATAAAATCGTTGAAGCAACATCGATATTAATGAACAAAGAACATCAGACAGTTGTCTTAATAATCTGAATGTTTAGTTTAGTGATTAAAATTACAATCCATAGCAAATACGATTGAGTGAATTATTTATGTTTGTGGCGGCCCGTGACGTTAACGTTTAATTCAAGCAACTTCATTTTATTTAATTCAACAGCATTTTCCCCACGTGTACAATGTTATCGGCACAGCAGTCAACAGACGTATACGAGTAAATTCCCGCAGACGTTTATGAGATTGGATGAAGGGTGAAGTGTACAGAAAAGAAGTAAATACGCGAGACATTCAAGTAGCTCTGTCTCGGAAACAGTGGGGAATGGGACGTATATTCGTGTGAACGTTTTTCGCTTAAAATGACCGATACTGTCACCGCCCGGAATATTGACCTTTCCTCCTGGAACACCCTGTATAGAAGTCCGTGCGTATCCTCCAGGAGCGTTACGCAACGGCGGGTAGCGCGCCCGAACGTTTCTTACGAATTTGCAAAGCCGGGAGTGCCCAATTACAGGCCGCTCCGTACTCTCGTTTCACGAGTCATTGATTATTCGAAGCTCCGACGTGACGCATTAATGCCGCAATCGATCGCGATTCGTGCGGCCGCGTAATCCCCCGGTTTAGTCCCGGGGAGAGAAATCCGCCAATCGCGTCTCCTACGTGGTGCGCTTTTATATCGTCGGCTCCGTTATGCAATTATGAAATTTATCTGGAACGCATCCGCGCGCGTGTACGCGCGTGAATACCGGTGAAAATACCGGTGAAAATACCGGTTGGTCGCTCGCGCTCCTTTTGCCGGTCGGAAAGGAAGCGATAGACTATATGTAACTCTTACGCAATCTCCCCCCCCGGCCGCAGGATGTGCGGCACGCGTGTGCGTAGGTGCGTCTATAACTTTCGATCGGGACGACGGCCGCCGTCGAGGCTCGGCTTAGCAAGTGTGTCAATGATAGGAGGATATCATTCGGTATTTTCCACGGAGTGCTTCTAGGCCGGAACCGCGGGTGCCCGAGCGAAAGAGAGAAATTGCAGAAACGAAGTGAGAAACAGGAAAGCGCGGAATGGTAGCATTCGCTTTCGCTGCCTCGGCCGGCGCGCTTTGCAGCTTCGAGCTTTCGTGCACCTGGGCAACCGCCCGAGGAGCTGATTAGCGACTTAATCGTATCCCGGCGATTTAAACTAAGGTAAATTATAGATAGATGAGAGCAAAACGAGCAACGCGCGGATAAAGAGGTGATCGGAGATAACGTTTCCAGGAGTTCACATGTCTGACCTTCTTAACGAGGGGATGCGGTGGTGGGTTTTTCTTTTCTCGTTCGCGTTTTAGCAGAACCGGCAACGGTAGACGGCGCTTAATAAATCCTCCGGATAATCGGTAATTGCACCAGGGGAGGTCGGTGCATTATAGGCGCATTAGAAATAACGCACGAGGGGATCTCGTTAATTAAAACACTAACGGTACATTCGAGGATCGCTCGAGCACGTCCGACTCGAGTCCGATCGTAAAGAACTCTCTACCTTCCTAAAAGGATTCTCAATTTTTCTCTCCGCAGCCTGGATTAATTTGCACCATAAATACAGGATATATTGCCTTCTCCGGGTCGCCTCAGCTTCTTCACCCGACAAATGAAATTTATTTCAGACGCTATTTTGACAGGGGAATTTATCTGCGAATACTTTCTCTCGGCAAATACTCGCCGGCACGTGAATAACTGCAATTTAATTCGGGATATTTCTAAATATGATCACGGGACATTGAACGCGGGCTTTGCTTTGGCGGCTTAAGTGGACCGACCCGAGCGTGTCCAAATTTTAGAACGTTGAAATGCCGGCTCGCGGTCGGCCTTTTAATCGCCGAGTATGAGATTTGCGAATGATAAATCATCGAGAGTTCGCAAATTGACGCCGCGCCAAATCGTAGCTACGAGTCGCATCTGTTCAAATAATCGCGGATTCCCCGCGAGAATACGCGTATATTTTGGATCGTATTAATAGCCGCGCGAAATTAAGTCGTTAACGCACGCATTAGTCGGTGATTTATCACGCTTACCGCCGAGCCGTTTCACTTTCCCGCTTTACAAGAGATCGCACGCATCTCTATAACAAAAACACTTTCTAGTTTACCGCGGAAAAGTAACTCGAACAGCTGCTCGCCGGCAGCTAATCTCGATAACGGGACATCGAGGGAAGAAATCTTTTTTTGTAGAAACTATAATTCCGATTTAATCACTGGCCGAGACTCCGCGTCGGAATATCTTCCTTCTCGCCGCGCGTAGAATTTACATTAATTTGCACTTGAAACTGCATTTACATACATCGCGATACGCGCGATCCGTGTTGGTCTGTAGATCGAAGCAGAGCTTTAGATCCATTTGCGAAAGAAAGTATAAACGGGGAGAATTCTCTCTTAAAGTTTGCCCTGAGATCGTATCGTGCGATCGTGGGACAACGTGGCATTTTGAAGAACTTTATGAGAGTTTTTTTCACACTTTACCATACATTTTACCAGCAACTAAACTTTCACTAGTAAAATGTGTACTAATTGTAGAGGAAAGTCCCCTCTTATAAGATAGGCTCATAATACGAGACAGTAGAGTTTTTGCTAAATTAATAAGCATCACCTGTTGGTTTCATCGTCAATTTATTGCCCCTGGAGTGAAATCTGTTTAATGGAAAATTGTTAGTTCGCGTAATCGTTGCGAATAAAAATTTGTGATTCAATTTTGATGCTGAAAACCTGCTATCTCGCATTAAAGCCTGCGCCAACGATGCTAGAACTTGGTCCAAGTTCCGAGAAATGCGTAGTCAATCAAGTTGCAGCTTTTATGGAATGGTTGCAAGTTGATTGACTACGCATTTCTCGAAACTAGAACTTGGACCACGTTCTAGCATCGTGGACACAGGCCTTTAGAAGCCTATCTCATAATAGAGGACTTTCCTCCAAGTATTATACAATTACTAGTAAAATACGTTTCGTTAGCAAAATGTATGGTAAAATTTCAAAAAAGTCTCCTAAAGTTGCCACCGTTGTCCCACATCGTTTTCAGGATAAATTTGAAAAGAAACTTCTCCCCGCGTATTCCTCGGAATTTATTTTCTGAATTCCGTCGAAATTTTGAATTGTCAAATCGTGTAAAGTAAACGTACCTAACACTTTCGTGAAACGGCGTCGTCGGGCAAGGCCTGATTTCGCGTAATCGGAAATAATAGACGATTTGCCGCTCGAGGGATCGCGTAATGGCCGGGAATTTCGTTTCGCACGTGGGCACCCGAAATGGTCCGCCCCGCCCGGAAGTTTTAACGAGCCCCCGCATTCACGGCGGTCACGAGTGCGCGCGGTTCTGTTCGCGGCACACGCGCGCCTCCCCCTTGCTTAAGGCCTTCACACATAAAATTCCGTAAGGACGTAAAACGTAAGCGTAAGAAAATCAACAAGTTGGATTTGCTACTGCTTGCGTCATTGCCTTACGTTCTCGACTGTGATTGGTCGATTTTCTTATGCTTACGTTTTACGTCCTTACGGAATTTTATGTGTGAAGGCCTTTATTGATAAGAGAACGAAAGGGTCACTTATGCCGGCGCGTTTCGCCGAGCAGTTTGCCCGATGAACGGGCAAACACCGCGTAAACATCGATTCGCGTCCGTGCCGTTGTCTCCCCGCGTCGCGAGTGATTTCGAGTCGCGACTCGCCGTATTTGCCCGCGTATTTACCGAATTAAGCAAGACACACAGCTGTGTTGCTTTTACAAGCGCGCGATTCGTGGGTGGATGAGATATGTTGATACACGTATCTAGTGGCTTCCGCGCGAGATATTCCTGTTTGTCCAATCTGCCGCTGTGTACACACGCAAGGTGGATCGCGCGGATCCGGCTGGATTTCCGCCGGGCGTTAATCGAAGAGGAGTAGCTTATTATCATTCATATCCCTCGGATCCGCTCCGCCCGCTGGCTCGAAAGAATCTGAAAAATCCGCGACGCTCGGGGAAAGTGCAAGCGCGCGAGTGCGATACGTTGCAATTAGCGTTGTACACGCGGTGAAAATGCGCCGCTGTTTGTATCCGCGTCCATTTAAGTCGCTCTCAAGGCGCGCTCGCGCCGATCGCTCCGCTCCGTTCCGGGGGATCGGCTCGCGCTCGCCGCGGGTTAACGTGCTCCTCCCCGTGCGCACCACCGGCCCGGGAGTGACGTTTCCACTCGGCGTCATGCTTCCGAGATATCGGTACGCCCACGTGGCGTCGCCGAGAGACCCACGTAGCCGGGGTACGCGCGTAGGCACTCCGGCTGCTGCTGCGGGCACGCAATCGCGGCGAGCAGCTGCGGCGTATCGCGTTGGTGCACGCGGCATTAGAAAGGCGGCCGCGGCTGGGAGATGTCACAAGGCAAACCGCATAACATAACTGGGATACACAGGGAGTTTACTGTGCGTGCCTATCCGCGCGATCGGCGGGCAGTACGGTTTACCGGCGGCTGAAACCGAGCGCGCTCGAGCGTCCTTGAGAAAATTTCTCCCCCGCTGTTCGCGCCCGCTTTCATACGCTCTCCTGAAAACCGCGGGGCTCCGCGCGACCATTTATCTTGGGGCCGCGGAACGACCGTTTCGTTTGTCGCGCGAGGCTGTCCACGCCGGGCTCTCCGGCGGATTTTCGGAGAGGGTCGGAGCGAGCCCGGCACGCAGCGAATTCATCACGCGAATCTTGGGCGGCGGGATTCGCGCGTGTTATTTATGCGTGCGTTAAACGTGCCTCGGTCCGCCGCGTTGAAGCTCCGGCGGTGGACAGCGTCCGTAGAAAGAGACGCGGGGAAGCTGCGATCAATCGCGGCACGTCGAGCGAGAGAGAGAGAGCGAGAGAGAGAGATAGATCGGAAAGAGCGGGGCGAGGTAAAGATTACAATTTATACGATTACAATTTATACGAGCGGCCTCCGGACCGCGCGGTTATTCACTCGCGACTTTTTATTTATGCCGCTGCCCCCTCGCCCCGCGCGAAACGCGTCCGCGTATCGCCGGTCCGAGCCGTGCCACGGACGACAATAATTTTTCATTACCCCAGGTCGGCGCGAGAGAGTCACGGTCGCCGCCGATCCATTCTCCGCAGACCCGCGTTTTAATTGGGAGCCGGAGATTTTACCGCGCGCCAAATTAACGAAGCCCCGGAGATTCCGTCTGTGGAAACGTCTGTGAAAACGGCGATGCCAAGCCGGAGTTGGGATCGAATCGTTCTAGCTGACAAGGCGCTCTCTCTCTCTCTCTCTTGCGCGCGAACGGGTCGACGCGATTGCGTAGACGCGAAGCGATGTAGAGCTAGAAGGCAACAAGGACGCGTGAGAGCACTTGTGGACCGTCTGGCGACCCTTTAATAGGAATTTATGCCAACATTCGCCTGACCTTAATTGCCGCCAGGCCCGATCAATTGGCGCCGAATCGCGTCGTTCTTTGTCGTAGCTCTCGCGCCTTTCGTAGAGCGTAGATTAAACGCTCGCGCGAGGAGAGATCTATCCGGAATGATCGACGTTAATTAAGATACGACTGTCGTTACGTCAAACGCGAGGAGAACACTTGGCGTTCCAGCGCCAAGATTTCGCCCGTGGAAAATTATACGCTCGCGGTGGCCGCACGTCGAAGGTAAACGTCAGTAGCGCGCGGAGCTATTGAATATTCATACGAGGTGCACTCGTTGCTTCGATACTTTCTCATAACGTCACGTAAATACTGTTAACAGCGCCACATCTGGAGCGAGGTGAGCGTGGTGTCCACCTCGGCGAGGTGTCCGTTTTCAACAGATGTTTAAAGGCCGAAAACAAGCGCGTACCTGTATCCCTCTCTTCTCTCTCGTTTCCCGCGCGCGTAATTTTATTGATGAATAAATCATTTTTCTCGATGTTATCTTCGTAGTACAGGGTGAACGTCTGGAGGAAACGCGAGAAAGGAAAGCGCCTTATCTCGGGCCTAGACGTATGTACGATTCTCTGGAATACAGTAGATTCAGGAGGTGTTTGACCCACGCCATTAAACGCCATAAGTTGTCGCGGTAATTTATCGCTCGGCCATTAAACACGTTCCGCTGACTTATGTCAGGGATATTCTCCGTGGATATATGCTTCCCGACGCCGGACACTCGTAGTGGAGTTGGCGGCGACACCCGAAATCGATTGCCGGCATTCAGCTATAAATATTTAACGTCGGCGGAAAAAACGCGCCAGGAAATGTAATGAACGGCTAGAGAAGACCGACGCGAGCCGCGAACAACAGCCGGGCCTGATTGTCATTCGCGGTGCATTCACGACCGGTGACTGCCCTTGGCTGCTGCTGTTGGTGCGGAAAGGCGTCGTCGCTTCGCCGACGAAACGTTTTAATGGCTCTCTCTCTCTCCCTTTCTCGACAGCGAAGAAATATAATTGTCCGGGTCACTCGTCGGTGTCGTTAAACTTGTTAAATCGGGGGTCACCACACTGCGCGGTGCGCACACACGCACGTGGACACGCATTCGTCGTGCGTGCCACTTTCTTTAAGAGATCATACCGTCGCGCCATACTTTCACGATGCCGAAGAAAAGCTGCGACCGCCACGGAAGCGATTCGGGCAATTTTAACGCGAAAACCGAGCGCGGGGTAATTGCGGTGTTATTTCCTCGCGTCGATAAAATTGCGGCGGAGAAACGCGCGGAAGGTACTTGGACGAGGAACACGTTCGATGTGCATTGATACAGTACACGGCGGGGCATCTCTGAAAAGGCTCGCGTCAGACTTTCTTTTCATTTCGGGGTTGGGCCTTGGGTGAAAATTAATTGAATGTGCTCAATATCTCTCTCTCTCTCTCTTTCTCTCTCGATTCCACGAATGATAGCCTTATCTACTTATTTTTTAATTCTTTTTCCTTCTTTCCTTTCAAGTCTTGCCGTTTTTTTTTGTTAATTGCAATATTGTATTACATTGTGATGCCTTCACGCATGAGAGAACATTGTTCTCCAGAGCGCCTAATAAATAACGATTCGACGATTGAACATTTCAACGAGTCCGCTTTCTCAGCGCGCAGTCAATTTTACATTTCTGACGTTTCGCACCGGAATTATGGCAAATAGTTTTTTTTCCCCCCTCGTGCCCCCTCGAGAAAGCCGCTGATTGTGAGATACTGTCTTCGAGGACTCGAGTCATTGCACGCGTGGGCAAATAAATCTGCGTAGTCGCGGGCCCCGGGCGGGCGCTCGCCCGGGCGAATCTTGGTGGCGTCTCGACATTGTGTAAAGGGACATTTTTCTCGCCTGTTCCAGAAATTGCCGTCTTTCTTCAACAGCAAGCCGACGCGAGTGGACAAGACGGACAACAACAATGCGAACAATTCCAACAGCACGAGCAACAACATTCACAATATGCCGCTGCACGAGCCCATCAGCGCAACCTCCCCCGAAGTATACGGTACGTGAGAACTCTGTGATTGCATGAAAATATCGCGGTACCTTATACGGCGCGTGTGTGGAGAAAACGCGCCGCGCTGTCATTTAGTACACCGGCAATGGGCATTGTGGTGTACAGATTTGCGGCATTACAGGGCATTTTTTGGGCATTAGTTTGGGCATTTGGCCTTGCTGAGGCATTATAAAAGAAGATAAAAGAAGATAAAATAAGATAATAAGATAAAGCAATGCCCTCCGGGCACTAGTAGGCATTGCTAGGCATATTTTGGGCATTAGGCCTTGCTGGGGCATTATAAAAGAAGATAAAACAAGATAAATAAGATAAAATAAGATAACAAGATACAGTAATGCCCACTGGGCCATTAGTAGGCATTGAGATACATGATTTTGCTCAGCGGTTTACCCCTCAGTCACACCCCGGTCCCGGCTCTGCGTCGGAGACTCGCGTAGCTCTTCCACGCGCTCCCCCGAGGTACGCAGCCGGCCTCACGTGTGCTTCTTTTTTTTTCTCGGCGGGAAAAAACAGCCGGGAGACTGCCCATGACGCCCCAGGAAGCGGTGAAGTATTACGGCTCCAGACTGACGGAATTCGAGCGCGCCGAGATCGAGAAGTACTCGGAGATCTGGTACCTGGGCCTGTCGGCCCACAAGATCCACGGCGAGGAAGTCTCCTCCCAGAACGGCGGCTACGACGACGAAAACGGCAGTTACAACAAGGTCCTGCACGACCACATCTCCTACAGGTGAGACGTCCTCATCAGCTTTCCCTCTTCTCTCCTAATTGCTATCGCCGCCCGACGTTTGTCTCGGTCGTCCTAGCAGGTCCCCTGCAGCTAAGGAGATCGCAATAGCAATGGAATCTCGCGATTGCGCGCACCTGCATTCCGCTCGTCGCTCTCGAGAGGAGAAATTGCGGTTGAGAGCTGCGCCTGCAGTCGCAAGCGTCTATATAAACTGCGCGCGGTAAACTGCGAGACGTTAGATAAAAATGCTCGAATTTTCTCCGCGCGTCAACACGTAAACAGGACTGGTAATTGTTTTTCTTTTCGCCTTTCTTGTCCGTGCGTCCCGCCGATCGTCCACGCCGGCTTCTCGCACGTGTGTAAATTACTTGAAACTTGTGTGTGCACTCAGATACAAGAGTAGGTAAGCGAGAAGGATCTTGTGTGTGGGTCTGGATAGCTCAGTCGTAAGAGCATTCGTCCGGCAAGGTCCCAGGTTCGAATCCTGATCTGGTCCTAGTCCGTTAATTAATAAGTGGCGCGTCTCAGTGCCTACCTCCCCGAAGATACACTATTTATTACTGTGGTAAAAATGCTGGAATTTTCTCTGCGTGTTAACACGTAAACGAGACTGGCAATTGTTTTTCTTCTCACCTTTCTTGTATGTATGTACGTCTCGCCGATCGTTCACGTCGGTTTCTCGCATGTGTGTAAATTACTTGAAACTTGTGTGCACTCAGATACGAGATCCTGGAGGTGATCGGCAAGGGAAGCTTCGGCCAGGTGATACGCGCGCTGGATCACAAAACGGGACAGCACATCGCCATCAAGATTATCAGGTACGCGGAAAACGGTACACTCATCTCGCGCGATGACTCATTGCGTGCCGGATCGCGGAGCTACGATCCGAGGAAAAACGCGACGCGCGTCCGCAATGGATAATGATACATCCGGCATTTTTCCCCGAGCGCGCTGCGCCGTTTCTTTATTCAAACAGCTTTCACTGTCCTCGCAGGAACAAGAAGAGGTTCCACCATCAGGCTCTCATCGAGGTGAGAATCCTGGAGCATCTCAGAAAGAAGGACTTGGAGGCGAACTCTCAGCACAATGTGATACACATGCTAGAATATTTTTACTTCAGGAATCACCTGTGCATCAGTTTCGAGTTAATGAGGTGAGCGATCGTGAGGATAAGCGGAGAGTCTCCGGTCTCCGGCCGCGTGCAACTTATTAAGCGAACGTGTAAAATTGCCGTTTCAGTTTGAACCTGTACGAGCTAATCAAAAAGAACAATTATCAAGGATTCAGCCTGAGCCTAATCCGTCGTTTCGCCAACTCGCTAATTAGTTGCCTGAGACTGCTCTACCGGGAGAACATAATTCACTGTGACTTGAAACCGGTGGGTAACGCGCGGGGATGCGCCCGCGTCATGTTTTATTCGCGTTGATCCCGAGTGTCGACGTCTCATGCGCGCTGTCATTGTTACAGGAAAACGTGTTGCTGAAACAACGGGGGAGCAGCTCGATCAAAGTCATCGATTTCGGCTCGTCGTGTTACAGCCACCAGCGCGTTTACACGTACATACAGTCGAGGTTCTACAGGAGTCCGGAAGTGATCCTCGGTCTTCCCTACGGCACGCCGATCGATATGTGGAGCCTGGGCTGTATCTTAGCCGAGCTGTACACGGGGTATCCGCTGTTTCCGGGCGAGGACGAGATAGAGCAACTCGCCTGCATTATGGAAGTCCTCGGTCTGCCGCCAGAGCACATTATCAATCACGCCACTCGTCGCAGGCTCTTCTTCGGTAAGCCATTAATATTCGCGAGTACCAGAAGCTCTGCGAGGCAGAGGTGTGTGCCCTCTCGTTGTAGACAAAAGCGGTGGTGCCGTACGGTAATACTCAAAGAACGTCTAAAATAATTGCAGATCCGAAGGGAAGTCCGCGATGCGTGACAAACAGCAAGGGCAAGAAGAGGTGGGCAGGTAGCAAGAACCTCTCCCTGGCACTTCGGTGCACCGACATGCTCTTTGTAAACTTCGTTAGCAGATGCCTCGAGTAAGTTCCTCACAGTGTGTAGTATTCCCGCGTAGAGACTCGTTATTCGAAAATTCTATTATACACCGACAAAATCGACTCTGCCGTTGCGGTATCCTTGAAGATCCAAACAGACTTCTCTCGGTTGATAAATCATTTTTATGGGACAAGTTCTTTGGCCTGGACTTTACGAACTGTCAATTGGTGAATTTTATGCCAAAACGATCCTTTTATCCTACCAGGTGGGATCCAAAGAAACGTATGACCCCTGACGAGGCGATGCGTCACGAGTGGCTGACTTCGTCGTCGTCTTCGCACGTGAGCTCCTCCTCGTCGGCGATTGCCTCGTCGACGGTGAACGCGAGCGTGAATACGACGACGACGAGCGTCGAGTCGACGCCGCGGGAGTCCGCGCACGCCCCGCAGACGGTGAGCGTGACTGTGAGCGCGCCACGGCAGCGGGCGACGACGATGGAGGACCCGCCGTACACGATGTACCGGCTGTACAAGGGTCGCAAGTACGTGCAGAAGGTCTCGGCGGGCACCGACGTCACCGACAACGGCGGCGGCCTGATGGTGAAGAGCAAGCTGAACGGCAGCGCGAGCAGTCACGCCCTGGCGAGCAGCACGCAGACGGCGACGTCGAGGCACGCGTCGACCGGCGACATCGTTGCGAGCCTAGACCCGAATCTCGACGACTCAGGCACGTTCTTGCCGCCGATATTGTGAAGTCGGGTTTGCGCCAGCCACTTCTAAACGCGCTACTTCGCGTACCGACGCGATCAACGGGCTCGCTCTCCTCGCACCGCCGCGAGATGTGCACAGATGTGTATCAAGCGACGTACATCGGCGGAGAGCGGGTTGCAATCGAACAGTAGGCGCGTGTAGAACTGGCTGGCCGGTCCGACGTTACCGTTTCTCGATGCCAAACGGCTAGTTAAGCGCAGAGTCGCTAGTCTCGGCACGTATCGAGCTATGAGGCCAAAACGACGATCTGACGACGGGAGAAGAGCGCGCAGGCACGACGAGCAATATATAGCGATCGTGTTGATCGATTCGCGCGCTCCCGAGGACTCTGGCGATCCAATGTCACTCAGGTAATCGTAGCGAACTCGCGCGCGCGCGCATTATCGTAGTTATTCTCGGGACACGTAGACTTGCTGCCTAAGATGAGGATACTAGCATCGTTAGTGTATACCGATCATCGACATGGACCATCGTAGCCTACCTGGTTCGAATGTTAATCTCGCGCCTATGCGAAACTCACAGATATTAGCAGGTGACGAAATCTTGTAGATGTTAAAGAAACAATTACAATTGAAAGTTTGTACAGAATGCGTAGTTTGCCTTTTACTGTCGACGAGCCGCGAGGGACGATTCGTCGCCAGGCTGCGTTTTCGACGGTGAAAAAAAAAAGAAGCTCGCGCGAGTGAACGCAATCGGAAAGTAATATGCCGTATAGCAGCGTCATACTTTAGATAACTACGCGAGTGCAAGCGGCGCGATACGACACGCGTATCGTGGCAACGACGTGCGATAGAGAAGCGAAAGAGCTCCGAGGCACATTTTTATGGCCAAACAACGATTCGTCCCCGGGCGTTTTGCAGCGCAACGTCTCCGGGGCTCACCATCGAATTACGGTCGCGCCGAGAAGACCTGAGTCGTTCGAGACCTGTGTCGCCAACACAGGGTCGCGCGATTAATAACGAAGCATCGAGGCGAGAAGAGTAACATTAATACGTGAAGCGTGCCCCAGTTTAACGAGGCCTGAGTAGTCTTATTGTGATATTAAACTACCACTGTCTTACTTAGATCTCTCTGATATTAAGAAGTAACGATCGCTAATATAATAATTTCAATTTACTATTAATCATTATTTTCTTATTATCTGTAATAATCGCTATATCGCTACTACTACCGCCAAGATATAGCGGCATACAAGTAACGAGGATTATCATCGATATAACGACAGAGTTAACACTACTTATATACGTAGGCGTGTACAGATTTTAATTACGCGTTTTCAAAGTCCCGGAGCAGCAGCAGCAGCATGCTAGTTCGCTTACTACCGATGCGCTAAAAAAAAGAAAGAAGAAACAGTCCGATCATTTTTGGCGACTTTTAGTGAATTTTCAGTGACCCCCTATTGCGCCGCTACACCGCTCTTCTGTTGTTATTAATCGTCCACGCGACGTAACGCATGCTTTATTACGTCGAAATTAATTAATGTTGATTAACGCCCCATGAGATTCCTCTCCGCCTTCGCAGCGCTACCTACTTACGACGTTGCTCGTAGTTTCCTGGCATTAATTAGCGATTTATAATTTGACGCGCCCGTACCGAACTGTCACGAGCATTTCGCGATATGCAGAGGATTTGACAAAGAAAAGAAACAAAACCTATTGTATAGTATTATAATGTTAGGCTACTTTTAGACTTGGTAATTGTTCGATGTGCCCGTACCCATTCTAAAGTTTCGTAAGACACAAGCTCGTAATAATTACATCGTTGTGACGTTAGAAACGTGAGATGCGTCACGCTCCACCGTTTGCCGCTTACGAGCTTCCATCGCGGAAACGTTTTCTTCCGTTTTCTTTTTCGCATGCTTCTCTACAATTCCTAAAGGTCCTACCGTACGAAATCGCGAAGGCCCTAAAAATTGTAATACGTATCTCATTGCCGCGCCCGAAAATTGGAGCACGGTACACGAGTGTCGGCACTCCGCAAATTACGATCGCGTTACAAGAGACTGAAATGAATTCATTGTTTTATATCGGAAACACGGCGAAATTGTTCCTAACAATTCGTTCCGCAAAATCGACGTGTCCTCACTTTTATTACTTTTTTTTTTTTAAGCGAACTCATTCAGTTCCTTCGTCAAGTGTGTTGTTTGATTCGCGGACAGTTATCAAACGCCTCACGATGATAACTGAAACGAATATAATAAAACTGGACTCGTTGTCTCACGCAAAACGGTCCCACTTTAGGCCCCGAGAACTTTTAGAACAATTAATGTCGTACCAAGTACCGCGTAGTGGTATCGCGCGACATAATCGGTGAATCGGCCAACAAACGCGAGCGGAGGTAAATAATATTATACTATTAAGAATTACATATATAAATATATTATTCGTATGCGGCGAATATGCCCGAACGAACGACTGATGAAGTAGCGCATATTATATATGATTCTCACGACTTGTGGCGGGTTCGTAGCAGTCGCTCTCGAGTAATCGCGTAGCGACGATCATCGCGAAATTTCGGGTAGACATTTCGTTCGATTACCCCAAACGAACAAAAAGGAAAACAAAAGACGGGAAAGAGAGAGAGAAGGAAAATCGGACGAGAGTAACGTCTAGGAGGCGACGATTTCTAGGGAACGAGGTATATCAAATTGTGTATAAAATAAAGACGCGACTGTGTGTGCGTGCATGCGTGCCTGCGAGGGAGACTCGTCTCGGGGAGAGAAAGAGAGAGTGAAAAGGGGAGAGTGTGGCGTATGGTTATGCACACATATATCTATTATATAAATAAATAAAAAAATATATAATATACCATTATACATGTGAGGCGCGGGAACGCGCAAGGGCAAAACGAGTTAAGGTCTAGGATACGATAGAGGACAATTAGAAGGGCGTTCGCGAGGAGCACGCAGGGCGTCCGTCTACGAAGTCCCCGCCCCGCCCCTTGAAGAGATAAAGGCAAAACACCGTTCAATTGTACAGTCTTAAGTTTTTAGTTGTGTTCACTACTGTATACAAGCGGGATCAAATTATAGTATCTGTATAAACGGGACGGTTGTATTATCCGCGTGATGTGCGTCATCACTTGTTATACAGAGAATCAACACGCGCACACTCGGCACCCGCGTGTGTCGCGCCTAAAGAAACATACGGGAGGCATGTTCGTATAGCGAAAAGCGTACGCCAGCTATATCGGTTTGGTCGGCGTCGATCGTACTCGCCTCCAAGTCCAGGTCTTCTGGAAGGGACCGAGCGGGATCGCTCGGGGCTGCGGGCTAAGATCGACGTAAACCGGGATTGAGGCGGGAAAAAGAGAAAGTGACAAACGAGACAGGGCCTGTACTATTTCGATACCATCCGAGGAACAGCGAAAATCCATGTCCTTCGACTGAAAGCTAACTAGACTTCGCGCACCTGGTCGATTCGTCGTTCGCGAATGAATAGTCGCTGCGATTTTTTCCCATACGGCGCGGACGGAAAAGGGA
This sequence comes from Vollenhovia emeryi, assembly GCF_000949405.1. Taxonomy (NCBI): domain Eukaryota; kingdom Metazoa; phylum Arthropoda; class Insecta; order Hymenoptera; family Formicidae; genus Vollenhovia; species Vollenhovia emeryi. The sequence goes on from NW_011967175.1 coordinate 192,169, forward strand.
GACAGTCGCTTCTTCTAGTCCAGGATGTAACGAACGTACACACACATCTCACTCGAACACGTTAGAGAGAGAGAGGGAGAGAGGGAGGAAACGTTCCCTCGGGCTTCGGCGAAGAAATGCTGCGCGCATAAAATATCCGCTAGATCAGTGTACAACTAATCGACGAGTTTCAACGACGCGATTAGGCACCATCGAATTAAATTAAGTACAATCCGTGCGACCCTCCTCCCCTTTCCCGCGACGGATAACGCGTCCGACGAAGAGGACCCCGCGGGGCGTTTATCGCGACGGCCGGGCCTCGTAGATCATCCTAGTAGGACAATCATAGCGTTGCGCGTTTGTGTTGGACGCGCTAGTAAATTTTCATTAGATGATAGAGACAAGGCGAGTGCGACAAGGGAGTATCTCTCGTTCGAGAAGCTCGCTGGGGCGTGAAACGATCCCGTGGGCGCGCATCGCGACGGAGGATCGTTTTAGATAATTAAGCGACGGCCGCGCGCGCGCTTCGCTCTTCAAGGTCCGCGATAGAGAGAGATATATCTCGAGTCTAAAAGTGAGAATCTCGAGAGCACGGGGAGGAGTGGAGGAAGAACGATTCCGATAAAAAAAAAAACGTATGGGAGCGAGGGTTTATAGAGTGATTTGTAATCTGGCGTTCAATTGCGGATGTCTTGTTATAAACATGTAAATGCGAGTTCGTCAATTTCTGCCCAGCGAACGAGAGAATTGCTAAATAATAAAATGATTATAATGACATTAGTATATATATATATACGCTATATATATACTAATACGATACTGAAGCATCATCACCTTTTGTATCATTTGTTCGTTTGTTTTTATCTTACTGCGTTTGTCTTTCATTATTAATGCAATACCAAGATGACTCGGTTTCGACTCGGTATCTTGTGTGTAAATATATAACTAATAAAAAAAATATGTATACAAATGCAGCGAGCGCACGTCTTGTCGACGCGTCTTCCCCTGCATTCCCCGCCCCCCCCTTCTCATAATTTGCACGTTCTGCGCCGTCGAGTATCAAATGTCGGTGAGATTTAAATAGTTTATTTAACATACTCGCGTATTAAATACATAAATTGTATGAGACACAACGTAATATGCTAAGCAGGTCGATGGGTAAACGGTGCGTCGGCACTCGGAACGACTGTTCGCTTACAAACGATGAGTTTATCTCGCTGCTAATCTTAATTAGTGAGAATAGGGATGCGGACTCGGAATACGGACAACTACGAGAGACGCTAGGAGTGGGATGGAGAATAGAAAAAGGGAACGAGTAAGTAACAAACCTTTTCGAGAGGAAGAGGACTACGTTTTGCGGAGAGAAAGAGAAGGCACAGGATGATCCAACATTAGATGTACTTGCGCGTACTTGGCGACATATGCACTCGTACGGAATCTGATCAAGAAATCGTCGTCTAACGACAGATGGACGCTACACACATATACTTCTAATGAAAATACAAGGTCGATGACTGATTTAAATAACTGCCCGGAGATCGTTGCATGCACGACAATACAGATAAGACATATGGATACCACAGCATATATGGAGTCGATATTCTCGGAATTAATCTTCCAACGCTTTTACCTCGATGCTACCTTCGCCTCTCTCCCTTTTGGGTTTTCCTCTTCTCCTTCTTCTCTTCCTTCAATTGCTTTTGCTTCTCTCTAAAATATTAATACTCAAAGTCTCGCGTGTTCGTCGTATCGCAAATAGGCTCTTAGCGCTGATGGTTGCATCCTACCTGTCTTCCTTGTCCTTCTCCTTTTTCTTCTGGCTCTCCAGCTTGGCCTTTTCCCTCTTCTCCCTCTCTTGCTGCACGATAGTGGCTGCGTTCAAGTTCTTCTCGATTCCGCAGTCCCCGCCGCTCGCCCCGTCCTCCTCCCCGTCTCCTTCGCTATTGTCTTCGTCGGACATTTGACTGTATTGCGCCAGTATAGCCTCCCGTATCCGTCTCTCCTCGTCCGTGTAGCTCCTCTGCGTCGTCGTGGGCAGGCTCTGTGACTCCAGCATCTTTGCCAGCCGGACGTCGACGTCCTCCGTTGGCGCGGGCGCCACGGCCACCTCCTTGGTCGGCAGCCACTTGGCCCACGCGCTCAAGATTTCCTCCACATGCTTGCCGATATTATCCTCCTGCTAGGGCAATAGATAGGAAGTAGATAATATAATATAATAAAATAGAGTAGCGAGGAATGGATGAATGAATGGATTAAGATTTTATCGTAAACCAAGTGCCACTTTCTGGCTGTAAGCTGAAGTGAATAAAAGTTCGATTGATATTATCCTCCCGCAACGAGAGACAGAGACAGCTCGTGAGACGCGTTGCGTAATCTCGCGCAAGGTACGGACGCGAGAACAAGCGCGGTCCGGGTGAATCGAAGAATTGCGCGAGCCAGAAGATCGACGCGAGCCTCAATTCCTCTCGCGATCCTCCGATCCCCGGCGAGCGAAAACTACGGCGGACGATCGCCGCGAGGCGAACCGAGCGCGAGCGCGCGCGCGCGCGCGGGCAAGACTCGCTGGAGGCGAGCGTGTAAAGGAGGCAGGGACGCGTACTTTCGGAGCACGACCTCGCGGCTATTTCCGACCGGCTGACGATGCGGCGGCGGCGGCGGCGACCGCGCGCGCGTTCTAACCTCAACGCCGCCCGCTGCGCACTCACCGTTATGCCCGCGAGTATGTCCCTGAGCGCCTCGGCCTTCTCGTCCTCGGACTCGTCGCCCTCGAGGATGCCCTTGATGTACCTGCCGAAGACGCCCTCGTCCGTGTTGAGCGCCTGCAGCTTCCCGCTGAGCCAGGCGTCGAACGAGCCCGCCGCGACCGCCATCGCTCCGTCTCGCTCGCGCGGTGCCCGATCTCTCGCCGGTGCCCGCCTCTCGGCGCGCTCCGTCCGCAGGCGAGGGAAGGAAGGAAGGAAGAACGCAGCAGCGTCGCCGCGATGACGCCTCCGCCGCCCGAGCGGTCACATCCTTCGGCGCTACTGGACGCGGCTGGTCGGCGCGACCCGACCGGGCCCGGTCATCTCCACGACGGCGCGGGCATCGTCGTCGCGGCTCGTGGCGTTGTATCCGCTCCCGCGAGGCGCGCGCGGGGTGTATATGTCGCGCCGATGTGCGCAACGACGCGCGCGACGTCGCGAACGCCGCGACCGTTTCTCCGGATCGCGTTTCCGGGGCGTGCGCACCTCGGGCGCTTTGCGCACCGCAACTGCGCGCGCATGTGCACGCCGAGTCCCTCGAGATCGTACGCGCGCGCAGCGCGGACTGTATTTTGCCCTTGACGCCCGGTCCAGAGTCTAATCTGCAATGCGCTCTTCGCGCCTAGAAACATGAGAGAGACCCAGCGTCGGCGTCAACGCGGCACTCCCGGCGCTAACCGGCGCGAGAAACAGAAGCGCGACGGCGTCGCGCGAAACGGCGGGAACGTTCCGGCGAGACGGACTCGGGAGGTACGCGAGATTCGACGCGTCTCGCGACCGAACGCGCGCGAGTGTCGAATGGTCTACGATCGCTCAACTTGATCGGCGATACTCACCACCGTTGCGAATAAGCGTCGCGACGACCGTGTCGGCGCGGGAGACCGGCCCCGCGATGCTTCTCGAGCTGACCAACATGGCGCCGTACCCGGCGGCGCCGGCGCTACCGCGCGGTACTACGCGAGTCGAGTCAGCGGACGCGTAAATTCGCGGCGCTTCTTATTGACGAACGATCGACAAACTCGCGACGCTCCTCTACTCAATCAGTTACATCGAAGGAGCAGCGAGCGGGAAGCGGATCGTCGAATCGTCGTCTACCGCTTGCTCTTCTTTCGATGAAACTCGAGTGAAGGAAGACCGCGAGTTCGTCGATCGCTCGTGTAATAGACGTGCGATTTTAAGTGTACGTTTAATTTCAGACGCGCTGCGCGAGCGATAGAGAGAGTCACTCGAGTGTCAAAGTGGCGGTCGAGTCGCGCCGCTCGCTCACTTGACTCGCGTAGTACCGGCGCCATGTTGGTCTGCCAGAGAGAAGCATCGCGGAGCGTCGCGGACACGCAGCGGGCCGGTCTGCCGCGCCGATGGTCGTCGCGACGCATTTCACGACGGTGGTGAGTTTAACGTCGCACGAGCTGAGCAGTCGCGGCGCGGATTACTCGATACTCGCGCGCCGGCGAGCCGCCGGGACGCGTGAATCCCGCGAGAAAGGCTGACCGGCAGAGAACAATCCGACGTCGAAATGATGTCGAATCGACGTCGTTTCGACGTCGATCGACGAATCATTTCTCACTGGGTTAAGACTGTCTCAGTCGTAGACGTGGGGCAAGGCAGAGAGAAACGTAAGTCGTGAAAGGCCATTGTATACGACTTACGTTTCTCTCTACCTTGCGTCTACGACTGAGACACAGCCGAACTCCGGCCGGAATCTTTGGCGCGGCCGCCCAGTGAGAAATGATTCGTCGATCGACGTCGACTGGGCGGTTTCTCGCGGCGCCGCGGGTTCGCCGAGCCCTGAATCCGCAATCCGACGCGGGCTCGAAAAGGTCAGCGAGCGAAGGGAGAAACGAGCGATTTTCAAACCGCGCGCGCCGCCACCGTCAGACGGTCAAACCGCACGCGGCGACAACTTCGCGCCGATCGCAGCGACCCGCCGCGGCGCGACGCGGCAGCGTTTTCCAGGTTGCCTCGCGAATGTGTCGTCCTGCTCGCCGTCACGGTCGTATTTACCGTAGAGGATGAACGTGATCGCCAAGTCGACGGCCCTGTCGCCGTTCCTGCGGGCGACGGCGACCGCCGTCTCGAACGGCGGGCTGCCCGTGGCCGCGACCGGTAAGGTTCACAAGCCAAAGATCGCCGTACCTCAGCCCGTCAAGCGGTCGCCCGGGCAGAGCTATCAGGATCTCCTCACTGGACCTACGTGCGTGAGCTCGGGAGTCGCAGGTGCGTGTGTCCCGCAACGTCAGCCCAGTTCCGCGCCGCGAGTCCTGCGAATTCGCGGTCGAATCCTCCGCGTCGAGTCGACCCGACGTCCGCGCGCTGTTCGCGATTATATAATCGTATCTGCGCACTTTGCGGCCCGCTGCCGCGATCGGTCGAGCTTGTAAAGCTACTCCGGGGGGCTGCGTTCGAAAACGTTACCCGAGTCCCCTAATTTTCCGTCGTTCTATCCTTGTTGCCCACCGGATGTTAAACGAGGATAAAACGACGCACTGGGGTGACGTTCGCAAACGCCGCCTAGAATAGAGAGCGTACACTGACAGACGTGAATCGATAGAAGATCCTGGTAGGCTCCTCACCGCCTCCTCCCCCCGAAGCAATAATGTAATCTGGATTCGTGTCGTTGCAGTCAGTACGCAGGTGCATCAGCGACGCTTGGCGCACACCGACATTCAGTGGCCAGATTTCTCCCACTATCGCCAGGATGAGGTGCAGGATCCAAATTCGAGGTCGCGGGACACTGCGCCGTCCCGAAAGGGTGTTTCCTACCTGATCGCAGCTGGCGAGTATAATACACTGAAACGTATCTCCGAGGCGGAAACCGCTGACCAAGATCTTGTACACCAAGGCCCAACCAATGCCCAGTGCGCATTACTTAATCTTGTTATCTTACTTTATCTTTACAATGTCCCTAATGCTCAGTAATGCCGCAAATCTGTACACCACAATGCCCTCGGCGGTTTCCCCCTCGCATACCTCATACGTGACGAGCGAATCTAATGTCCTTTGACTTTGCGCGTCTAGGTGGCTCCGCGGTGGGTGTTTATAGCGCGAAAGTATTAGTGCACGACATGGTTGGGATGCTGAGCGCGTCGGCTGACGTGCTTGCCATGTCGAAGATCGAGATAAAGCTCGGCAGCATCCCGGAGGGCAAGAGCGCTGTCTTCAAGTGGCGCGGGAAGCCCCTGTTTGTACGACACAGGTAATTCGGCGATTTATCGCCATAAGTAAACGCGTGCATTCGACGTCATCCTCGTGGAAATGTTGCAGAATACAATCGGAGATCGCGACGGAGTCTAAGGTGGACGTCGCGAGTCTGCGCGACCCGGAAGAGGACAGCGTTCGCGTCAAGGACCCCAAGTGGCTGGTGGTGCTGGGCGTTTGCACGCACCTGGGATGCGTGCCCATCGCCAACGCGGGCGACTTCGGCGGTTACTACTGCCCGTGCCACGGGTCGCACTACGACGCCAGCGGTAGGATCAGGAAAGGACCGGCGCCGTTGAACCTCGAGGTACCGCCGTACGAGTTCACCGAGGGCGGTAGCATGCTCATTGTTGGTTAATGACTATTCGATACCTGTAGTCAAATAATAAAATAATTTATGAGATAAGGACGCTCCGTGGGCACCTCGCGCGCAGCACCCTGTTAATAGCGGCGCGAAGAGATCGGAGAAATGTGTGGGTTTGTATATTTCTTCAGACTCATTCTGGAGAGCCTTCGTTCGAACATCGCCGGTGCAGCGCGACCGCGTTGTAACACATACCTAAAATAAATGTTAAGTGAAAATCTTTATGAAGCTTAGTCGATCTTACCAGCGTACAGCTGTGACTAGCGTTACAGTTTACACAAGATGTCAGATGTGTGCTTTTGGAAAAGCAACAGAAGAATAATATTACCTTTGTACGACGAATTTTTTAAGCATATGCAATCAATGAAGGTGAAAGTTACGGCGTTTGGGTAACTCTTGGGTAACAATAGTAGATTTTTTTATTAGTCCGATAATACTATACCAAATGCGCTTGACGTTTAAAGAGGACCGTCTATTAAAACTGCCATTAAAAAATATTAATTTTCCACAAAATTAAAAGATGTAAACTGAATGGAGGATAAAGAAAGGCTCCAGGATAGAAAAGTTCTCGAGTCTCTAGAAATATTTTATTTTATAAGCAATATGTTTGAAAAATTTGTTGTACGACAAATTGGTTCAAGTAGATTGACTGCAGGATAGAAAAGTTCTCGAGAGTGTCTAGAATTTTTTATTTTGCAGCCGATATGCTTCAAGTTTATCGCACGGCAAATTTTTTAACCGTATCGATCGGTTGTAGAACAGAAAAGTTGTCGAGTCTCCAGAACTTTTTTATTTCGCAGCCAATCAATATGCTTAAAAGTTTGTCGTACGATAAATGTAATATCACCCTAGAGCTCGAGCTGCAATGTGCTCTTTGCGTCTAGAAACTTCTATTTTATAGCCAATAAAGACGTTTAAAAAATTTGTACGAGCTGATGAACTGTATATTATACATTGCACTGCCGTGCATTGTCGGCAAATTCTTTAAGCGTATCGATTCGCCTGTATAAAATGTTTCTCGCTGCGAAAAGCACACTGTAGATTAGACTTGAGAGTCGTATTAGACTGGATATTTTGTCACGCAACAAAATTTTAAGCGCGTCACTGGTTGCAGGATGGAAGTCGCCGGGTATCTAGAAATTTTCCATCCCGCAGCCAATCAACACAAAAATTTGTCGACAGTCTTTAAGTATATCAGCCGGCCACAAAATAGAAAATATCTAGAAACTCGAGGACCTTTTTATCGCGCGATCGTTCGGCGCGCCTGACAAATTAATCGTACGACAAACGCAACGTTATCTAAAATCCGAAACACCCTCGCGCGTCCCGCGGCTGTAACGCGACTCGGGGGAGCAGAGAGAGGGTAGGGGGTTGCGACGATGCCGTCGCTCTACCGCGAGGGGGCGCCAGCGTTCGGCGGCGCGGCCGAAATCTCTCGGTTGTCGGTGCGCGCGGCCGCGAAGGCGAAGCGGGCGACAATCGTCATCGCAATCGCCGGGCGATCGCTGCCGGTCCTCACCTCGATCGCTCGCGTCCGCTGCTGGCAGCGTACGGACGAGAGAAATCGCGCGCGCGTCATCGACCAGTCGTCGCCGCGTTCGCGCTCGTTTACCGGAGAGTTCGGAGTAGCCGCGTTTCCGCCGGCCGGCGTTGCGCGCGGCGTCGTCGTCGTCGTCACCACTCGCCGCTCACACGCTCGCTGTCGTCGGGAGCAAAGTATATATTATATTACGTACACACAACACACATATTACGTACACGCGCGCGCGTTAACCCCCTCGCCGACCAGCTGACTCTCCCACTCTCCCGTCTCTTTCTCTTTCTCCCTCTTTCTCTCTCGCCTCCCGGAACTGACACTCGGAGCCGCCGCCGGCGACGCATCGCCGACGATGTATTGTCCGGTCGCGCGCCGTCAGCGAGCCGCGCCGCTGCTCCGCGAAAGGGTTGAAAGCCGGGAGTAGGAGAGACGTCGTCGTCGCGGGAACAAGCGAGAAGGAAACGGCGAGAGGAAGCGCGCCCCAATTGCCGGTGAGTAAGCACTGTAGCGCGATGCTGTCGTTCTTCAAATCTTTAACGAGAGCTCTCTCTCTCTTCTCTCTCGCTTTTCTTCTTCGGAATTTCCCGGTGGCTCGAGCGGCCGCGATTCCCGAGACGATCGCGCATCGACAAATACACACACACACACAGCGATTCGACAATAGAGAAACACTCGCGAATCGGATTTTTATTTTCGCACCGAGAAGTTTACTCCGAGGTTCATAATCGCGTAGCGCGATTCGAATAACGTTCGTTTTCTTTTTTTCCCCCGCCCCTCCCTTTGAACGCCGCGCGATAAACAGGAGCGTCTTATCTTTCGAACATTCCTCGGGACGCGACAAGTTTTTCGGGCGCTCTCTCGCTGCATCTCTTATTCAATGTTCACGCTGCGTTCCGGCGCGAGCCGCAGGTTGCTCCAGTTTTTGCCAGTTTCCACGTTTGTCGAAACTTCTCGCGCCCCCCCCAGAGAGCACCTCCCTTTTTTTTCGTTCGGGGAGGAGGGGAGGGAATGCAGCACGTCGCTTAGACTGCGCGGTGTTGATGTCGCATTCCTCCCCGTGAAGTTTCATTCGCGCTCCGAGTGCTAACGGCAGGTACATTATACACGCAGCGTCGTCGACGACAACAATAATCGCGATAACGATCGATGACAGACGGTCCTACCCTCGTTTGCACCTTCACGCAAGAATATCAATAGACAATGATCGAGCTACCAATCGACCGCGACCGGCGACGTGCTTTTAACACCGAACATTTATCGCGAAAAATATTACCTCGGCCAGGGGTCTGAGCCTGGACCTCCCTGCGCTCTCACGGCGGGCGCCAATTCGACCACCGAGGCATATTCGAGAGCAACACCAATAGAGCTCGCTCCTTTATTCGCCGCCTTGTTAAACAATTGGTTAATTCCTGCGCTTCCGTGTGTCTGCGCGGAGAGGATTTACTCGGGAAATCGCGGGACAACGTGGCGTCTCGAAGAAATTTACTAACAGACTCGTTACCTTCTTCGAAATGCACGCGTCGTCCCACGACCATTCGAGGAAAAATTCTCACCGCGCGCGTGTCAATCGCGTTTTCTCTTTTCTATCGAGATAGAATCGTACACTGAAAAAAAATCCGATAGATTCAACCAGTCGTCTGTTAGAAAATGGACGAATCTGAATTCCTTTAGGATTTACCATGAAAGATATTTCATAACCAGAAGTTCGCTAGACTTCACTGCAAATCTGGTAAATCCTAAAGGAATTCTGATTCGTCCATTTTCTAGCAGACGACTGGTTGAATCACTCTGATTTTTTGTTCAGTGTACGCTCAGAAAAGTGCCCTGATTGTATCATCCAGACATGTGCGACAGAATGTATTTTGGCTGAACCAAACGGAAGTTCTAGTTAGCACGATATAGGGCTCGATACTTCATAACCAGAAGTTTGCTAGACTTCACTGCACATCTGGTAAATCCTGAAGGGATTCAGATTCGTCCATTTTCCAGCAGACGACCGGTCGAATCTATCAGATTTTCTTTTTTTCAGTGTAGCGTTTCGCTCAACGCCCCGTGCTGCGAGCTTGGAAATTAACGGAGCCGTCGCACGTCGCATTTACTTATTTCGAGTACAGGCACGCAGGGTCCGCGATGATAACCGTTCGTTCGATGAGCACGACGCGAGTTATACCAGTTATACGTCTCTCGCGCCTCGTCCCTTGTTTGGTAACGCCGGGGTATCGGCGCGAGCTCGAGAACCGGGGGGCATGTGTGTTTGTGTATCTGCACGCCTGGGTCATCCGAGGATTTCCGTACACGCGAGCAGTGGCTTTGCATCCCCGGCAACGGCTCGCGAAAGCAACCACCGCGCGCTGCTCCGGGCCTTGGCGTGCGTGCGCGCGCGCGCTCTGACCTTTACGTTTCTATTTACGTAAATAAAGTCGTTCGTGCCACCAGCGGTGCGTCGATGCATATTCAAAATTCACACGGGGAGCAGTCGGGCCGACGATCTAGACCTCCATCGGCCAGCGCGTAGGCTCGCGAAGCTGTCCCCGAGGCGGAGTGAGGAGACACGCTCTGAGATCGGTAATAAAAAACCGGGGTTGGGAAAGTTACTTTATAAAAGTGTCTGGTTACAGTTGCAGTCTCTTCGCTAAAAATGTAACTAGTTACAGTTACAAGTTACCAATTCTGAACAGTAACGAATCGTTGCTTTGCGGTTACTTTCTTGCGACGAAAATAAAAATATCAAATCTGGCATTTGAATTGTTAAGTGTCGATAAAGGCGTTTATGCGCCAACGCGAGGCCTAATGCGACCCTGTGCAGGTTCCAAATATGTATGAAGTGAAGCCAACGGCGCACGATACTATTTTTCCTACTGGATTGCTTGCGAGAGCCAATAGGAATGCAGAGTTTCAAATCGGATGACTTAAGGCTGAATCCTGATTGGCTCTCGTGAGCAAGTAGGAAAAATAGTATCGTGTGCCGTTGGCTTAACTATTAATGTAACTGAGTTAAGTTGCAGATGGAGAGAAAGTAACAAGTTAAGTTCGAGTTACTAAAAAAAGAGTAACTGTAACTCCGTTACAAGTAACGAGTTACTTCCCAACCCTGTGAAAAACGCCCCTAAAGTTCGTCTGCCAACGATAAAATCGACATTAGCTGCGTCCGGTATTGCAAATCAAAGCGCTGTCCTGCGCTACGTCTAATCTACAATGTGCTCCTTGCGCCTAGAAACATTGTTTTATATAAGCAAATCAAAACGCTTCAAGAAATTCGTCGACAACGTACGATTGTACGATGCGTAATGTACAATTTATCGACTTGCACAAATGAGGAAGGTCCGCTATCGTGAGACTGGATCTTAATATGGAATAGCGGGCGTTTCTGCGAAGTTAATAGACATCGCCCCGCGTTGAATCCACGAACTTATTGCTCTTGAAGCGAGATCTGTTCAGTGGACAATTCATTGTTCAGTTGTGTAATCGTCGCGAGAAAGGATTTGCGATTGAATTCGGGTGTTGAGAGCCTGCTGTCTCGGTGACAGAGGACTTTCCTCTTTTTACTGGCTGTAAAGTAGAATGTTTCTAGACGCAAGGGGCACATTGCAGATTAGGCTTCAGGGCGAGCGGGAGAGGAGGAGCACCTCCAGATTTGCAACGCCGGGCGCGATTATTGACTCGCGCTTCGCGAAAGACGTACTCCCGATCGCGGCGAAACCGAGGCAGCGAGTGTACGCAATTACTATCGCGCGAGAATCGTTAATTACATTATCGCGAAAGAGTCGGAGACGTAACGGAAGTGTGCGATACGCGGCGCGGCATTTTTTTCCCCCCCCACCCCGATCGATCAATTGTCCGAGTTGCGTGTGCTCTCTTTCGGCGGGCGATCCCTCCCGTCCGCCCTTCACGGCCACCCCTCGCAACCTTGTTCTTTGGCCGAGACTGTACCCGTTGTTCGCAAAGATCGTTACCCACCCCGGGATGTGGATCCTCCGAGAAAGTTGCAAGTGCAAAGGCTGCGAGCGGGCACGAGTTGCGATGCAAATGCCGTCGGGTTCCTGGCATTCTAATTCTTATGCGTCAGCGAGCGAGAAAACGCGGCCGAGAGTGCGGCGGGCGCGCGCGCGCGCGCGCGCACGGAAGAAGGGAGCCGCTGTCTTCTCTCGCAGGATCCAGTTTCCCTTTTTCGGTTTTTCCCTCTCTTTCTCCCTTTCCGCCTCTCCTCGCCACCGACGGCGCAGGACGAGACTCTTTGCTGCTTTGTGCCCTGCATCCACCGAGCGCACTTCTCCCTCCTGCGCGCGCGTATGCGTGTGCGTCCGCGCACGCGAAATTGCGTGCGTCGTAACGAGAGAGAGAGAGAGAGAGAGAGAGAGAAAGAGAGAGAGAGAGAGCGGAACCCCGCCGCTACGCGCGGGCCTTCACGCTGGAGGAGAATCAATAGATGTGCGTTGCATCTTGCCCCTCCTCGTCCCCCCGCGACCCCCTCCTCACGCGTTTTGGGCAGCCACCCTTCTGCCACTGACTCCGACCTTCGCGCGCGGCCGCGTACTTCGCGAGCCGCGCACGATTTACGAGCCGCACAGGCGATCTACATTCGCGCGAGCGTTTATTAATCCGTGGAATCCGCGCGAGAGTCCAGGGATCGATCGGCGGGACGAGCGCGAGTTCCCCGCGTACCCTCGATCGCGCCATTCGCCGAACTCGGCGCTCGATGCGAAACGCGAAGATGTCACCCTCTCCGGCGCTTTGGCGCGAGATTGAATTTCTTATAATTTATAAGAAGCCGGATGGAGCATATTTTTTTCCTCCCGTTTTCGCGTCATCGAATCGATACGGGCGTTATCCGCGAAAGGTCGAAAGTTCACCGGTGAAGGAAGCACCAAAGAATCCCCGTTCGTGCGAGCTAATTCATTGCACTCGCGTACTCTCGCCGCGTCTCGCGCCCTCTCGTCATTGTCGGTCCTTTTTGTTTGTAACTTTTCCGCGACCCGTTCGCCGCGGGGCCCCGTCCGACGTGTCGCCGTTGCGTTTCGTACGCCATATTGGCCACCCTTGCCCTCAACCATCGCGCGCGATCCTATCGTCTAGGAACTTGGCGCATAAATCAAGATACGGCGGCGGATAAAGGCCAATTGCCACGTAGTCCTAGAAAATGGTGTAATTTGGTATGTACGCCCGGCCCGTATTTTCGACGCCGCGCTACCCGCGGCATCGATTGCCCGTAAAGATATCCGCGTGAATGTCAGCCGCCCTTTCCGGCCGCCTACTGAATTATTTACAGCGACGATTGTCGCTAAGAAAGCACACACCTTTGCCCTATTACGTGCCGACGTAAATGTAATTGGAAAGGGTTAAATTAAGGAATACATCTGCGCTAAACGTTTCCTGGACCCTCGGAATCTATCGGGATCAACGAGGCCCGAGTTTTTTTGTTTTTTTTTCGAAACACCGACCGTTTACGGACTTTCATTTATTATACATTAAAATATCGGCCAAGCGATAGCGCTGTATTTTTCATATCGAGATAAAGTTCGGGCGCGTCAAGGAGGTGAATTATTCATCGTCCGGGGCGAAAGCCGGGACTGTTCTTGAAATTTCGCCTCCGTTAAATCCGTACACCTCGGCTCCGACGACGGAGATCGAGTGTCCCCTTCGTTCTTCGCGAGGGAAAGAGAGCCGGCCGTTGCGGTATCCGCGGTCTCTCGCATATTACGCAACGACACCCCTCGAGGAAATAGTAGCGCCGTGTCGCCGGCCGAGAGGAGACCCTCGACTTTAAGCGCCCGCGACGCCCGCGTGCATCGGCGTCGTGCGGCGTTAGACAGACCGAAAGTAGAGACAAGGTTTGGAGGTCGATAGGACGGGGGCGAGATCGAAAGCGAGAGCCGCGAAGGAGAAAGCGGCGAAAGCGAGAGCGCGGAGTAATCATAATCGTAAACACGCAACCCGGCGCAGCGTGGGCGAGGGAGAGGGCGGGAGAGGAGGCAAGAGGGAAAACGGAGGGAAGCTCTGGATGAAAGGGAAAGGAAGGGGAGGGAGCGAGGGAGGATAAGTGAGAGTGAAGGGGGCGGCATGAGGGGCGCGAGAGAGGGTGGCGAGGCGAGGCGAGAGAGAGAGAGGCGCAGGTGAAAGTGAAGCGAAGGTGGTCGAGTTAGAGCGGCAGCATTCGGGGAGGGTGAAAGGAGGTTAATGATTAGTTCTTCCGAGGTCGGGGGCTGTTGCCGGGTGCAGGTTGCTCGGCTCTTCCCCTTGGCCGCCCTTTCCTCCCCTTCCTCCTTCGCATCATCGTCCTCTCCTCCTTCTCCTTCCTCCTCTCGCTTCCTGCCGCCATTCCGCGTGTCCCCTCTCGCGCCGATATCGCCCCTCTTCCCCCTCGGTCCCTTTATCATTCTCTTCAACCCCCTTCGTGCTCTCGGCCATTCTACCAACCTCCAAAAATTCAGACCCCCCCCCCACCACCGTCGCTCAAGTTACGCACGCACGACGGAGTTTGAAGGCTTGCAAGGTTGTTCTCCCCTCCATCCTGGGTTGATTTCAGGAACGTGTCGATTATTTATAGGGCCATCGTAGAAACCGCGGAGCGAGTACGCGTATATATAGATCCGAGGAGTTTCTATTTTGGCGGAAATCTTATTGGTATTTGAGATTTTTCTCGGGCTCGAGAGAAAATGTCACGCTGCATTCGCGACGCTTTTCCTTTTATCTCGATGGATACCGGTAATGGGTCCATTACCGATCGTCACGCAATGAGGTCGAACTGCAAGTACAAAATTTACTCCTACTGTAAAACCGATAGTGTCGGAAATTTCTACTTTCGCCAATTTAGCATTAAAGTAGGTCCCTTTAAGTGGGAGCTAAAGTAAATTTTTAGAATTAAAGATACAAGGGAGGAGTAAAAAATTAGAATGTCGTCAAAGTAGGTTATCGCTGGTCTATGTAGGTGTATAGATCAGCTAAGTAGGTGTAAATTATCCTTAAAAGTACCAAAATAATACCAAAATTTCAACTCGGAGCTCTTCTCCTTTACAATACGAATCCGCGTTGAAAGGAACTTTCGACCCTCGCGTGTCTCCTACGGTGCACACTGCTGTTTTTATTTGCCCGGCGTTACCATTTGCCGCACAGTGCACAGTTAAAATATACTCTCGAACTATTAAAAGCTTGCCGTTTGCGCGCATTAAACGCTTATTACAGGCGGGGTAAAATATTACGTACGTCGTCGGCGTAGGTCGGCGCGCTGCATAATGTAGCAGCGAGTCTGATATCGATCCCGAAATTGGCGGCATCTCCACGCTCGAGAGAAGACGCATTCAGGAGTCACCTGCCTAATCTGACTAACAAATTTTATGCAGGGGACAAGTGCCGTCGTACACCGGCCTCCAATCTTGGTGATTAGAGCGCGGCTGCTGATACGGCTCTCCCCCGAGCGCGTTAGAAAGATTTTGTAAAGCTCGGACCGCGTTCACGTACGACCATTTCGAATGCAGGTGCGCGACCCTCCGTCGTTAAGAACGGTCGGCCGTAACCACCGCCGCGCATAAATATTTTATTCAAGCGAACCAGAGCCGTCGCGCGTTTATGAAAATTTATGTTGGGATTCCTGCGCTGTAAGAGGATAACTGCGAATTATCGTGCGCGAGTTTCTCGGTGGCCAAATGAAAAGAGTCTCCTCCCCCGAAATTCGACGTTTCCGGCGAAATTTCTGTTCGCTCGCGATCAAAATTACGCGCTTGAAATAAAATCTATATTCGCATCTCCGGAAATAACGGCGCGCGACATTTACGGCAATTAATAGAGATACGTCTATTTGTTTCCGTGACATTTTATACGCTCCCAGTTTTTCAAGTGTTCCCTCGATGTGTGAGCGGCAGCCCTGTTTACTTGCACGTCGATTTCGCGAACCGATCGGCCGCGACCGACGTGGCGCATTCAGCGCACCCACATGATGCGCCTCGGCATTTTCTGCCGCGTCCATTACGTAGCAACGAGCTTATTTTGTCGATTCCTCGGCGGCGCCGTCGCGTCCGGTGCTTCCGCTCTTCGTTATCCGGTAGCCGGTAGTTAAATTATTTTATCGATTGCGCGAAAGAATCTCTCTTCTCCCGCGGGAGCGAGGGAGAAGGTGGAACAAGAGAGGAAAAAAAAAGTAGAAGACGAGGTTCGCCGCGCGGCCGCCCACCGCCCCTTGCAGCGTCAGCCCTGGGCTCCCTAACGGCCTCCGAGGACTTTCCAGCGAAAGTGATGGCCGTGGGCTGCGTAGGAAGGGCGCCGGGAGAACGACGCGAGGGTGGCAGCGGCGGTGGTGCTCCGTGTTCTCCCAGCTCCCCCGCGGGAGGGAGGAGGGGTCGGCGGGAGTCGTCGTTGACGGAGGGGTTGGTCGGCCGCGAGGGAGGTCGGTTTCGGAGGACGGCAGGAACGGCAGGAAGGGCGATACGAATAGCGTACGCGAGCGCGCGAGGGTTGACGCGGGGGTGGATGCGGGGGTAACCTTGCAACCCTCTTGCGTACGCGCGCGCTTGAAGGAAGGGAAGAGGGACAGAGAGAGAGAGAGAGAGACTGGAATCCCGCGCGCTGGAGGGGTGGTTGCCGGCCGCGGGCTTGCGAAGGCAGTCGGGGGTGCAGTCGCACACCGGGGTGGCAGTGACGGGCGTGACGTAGTCCGAGGAGGATGTACGCCCCTGTTGGCGAGGGCCCCAGCAACCAACGACCATCCCTGGTCAATCCATGGTGGCTTCATCCGCTAGGTACGGCCGACCAGTTGTTGCTGTTATTGTTGTTGTCGTGTCGGGCCTCCTCCACCTGTCGCGTCGTCGGCGTCGTTTCGGGAAGCTGTCGCGGGTCTGCCTGTTTGTTTTGATCGCGGAATCGGGATCGATTCGTGTGGGGGCGTGGGAGATTGACGGGAGGGGCGGCTTTGAACTTGACGCACAGCGGCGGTGCCACGAAGGATGTAATTCGCGGCAACGACTACATGGTGTGAGATAGTGAACTTTTAGATTTACCGTCTTACGGTCGGTGAAACGATCGAGACGATTTGGTTTTAATCAGTGGTAAAGGACCTCGTCGACTCGTGACGATTCTCGACAAAGTAATTTGTTTCTAAGGCCCGGTTTCACCAAACATCGCTTAACTCTAATCTTAGTTTACTTCACGTTTGTCTCTTTCTAGAATAACAGTTGGAAAGAGACAAAGAATGAATTTAGCTAAGTTTAGCTCATTTTATTCTTATTGTAGCAATTAGGGTCTACAAATCGTATCCTCGTTGATTATTCTAAACATTTTTGTTTGACACTTCGCACCGCAGCTCGTAGTTTATAGTTGTTAAAGAGGCTACGATTTTTTATTTGCAACTGCGATTGAAAATATATGAAAGGCGCAGTTGTACATAACCGTGATATATTCAACGAAGTAATTGCCACACAACAAACTACATAATTCCAATATTCTCTCGAATGTATTCTTAAAACATGTCTACTTGATAATTTATACAGACTATTGAAACTCGTTGTTCCAACGAATGTTCACGCGGTAATGTTTTGTGTTTCGCCCTTAGTACTTTGTATTACAGCTATTTCGGTGAGATTACGGTTTGCGCGCTTGTTAAATTGCCGGCCATTGTTACGCGCGTACACCGTGATTTCAACGCTTCCTTTGTTTCTGCCTCTGCAAAGTGCACATGCACGTGCGGCGGCAGCAGCGCATCGCACCGTACGTGCATTGTGCGCGCAGCGGTGCCTCGACGGAAGTCGCGTTTATTTCATGGCGTCATAAAAACGGATCGTACATTCTGCTTCTTCCACCTAATTTCCCTCCCCGGTGTCGTCTGCGGCTTCGAAAAAACGCGCATAGCTCCCGCGGGGCGGAACCTCCCGCTAACGACCTCCATTCGGGAAATTTATTGCTTCGCCGTTCGCTTTACACGGGGAGTACAAAAACCATTCCTCCGCGGCGCCGAAGGCACGAAAAAGTTACCGCGACTTCCGCGTACGCGACGATTTTCGGGCTCGACGCTTCTTAAGGCCTGTGTCCACGACGCCAGAACGTGGTCCAAGTTCTAGTTCCGAGAAATGTGTGGCAAGTCAACTTGCAGCTTTTATGGAATAGCTGCAAGTTGATTGGCCACACATTTCTCGAGACTAGAACTTGGACCACGTTCTGGCGTCGTGGACACAGGCCTTTACTGCACGAGTCCGTCGGACAAAGCTCTGTATACTTCGTACTGAGGCAGCCGAACTAGGGGAAAAATTCTTGACGGAGCCAATCCTTGCACCTTCCTTATTGAGATTCCTTATCGGTTTTTTTCCGACTTAAATTACGTTGAGATAACGGGGGTAATAAAATCTCGCCCGTAACAACAGTAAAAGCGCACTGTCGCTACAAAGAGCGAGACGTTCAATTTGCCGGCGACAAACTCTCTTAAAGTCAATCAGTGGATAGTCACTTAAAAGCAGTGAATGGTCACTTGATTCATAGTTGTAAATATATCATTGCAAATGTGCAGTGGTACACTTGTAACTATGATCAAGTGACTGTTCGCTGCTTTTTAGTGATGACTTACCGATTGACTTTAAGGCCCGGTCAGTCATTTTCTGGTTAACTGTTGACCGTAGTTTAGTCGGTTCTCTGTCTCTTCTTAAGATAATAACGCAAAAAAGGATGGCGAGTTGATCAAACTCTGGTTAACCAGAAAATGAACAGCCGGATCTAAGGGTCGGTTTCACAAACGTCGGTTAACTGTTAGTTCAGTAAACTCCCTATCTTTTTCTATCTCATTATCTAAGAAGAGACAGAGAATCAATTAACCGGTTAGCAGTTAACCGCCGTTTGTGAAATTGACCCTAAGGGCCAGTTTCATAAACATCGGTTAACTGTTAATCGAAGATTAATGGATTCTCTGTCTCTTATTGGAAAAAGATAGGGGAGTCGACTGAACCCTAGTTAACAGTTAATCGATGTTTGTGAAACTGGCCCTAAGAGAGAAGGTTCCGGGGAAGGAAACGCAGTCTGGAGGTTGTATTATTCGCCTACGAGTGCATCGTAGAAAGACATCGCTCACTCGCGACGATCGAGTCCGCTAGTAGGAGCGCGCCGTTAAGTCGACCTAAAACGTAGGGCCACGGGCGGGACGCGGTAGGCACGAAACCCGCGAAAGAAAGAGAGAGAGAGGGAGGAAGTCGAACGAGCCGGGCAAACCCGCAGAACAGTCCAATTCAGATCGTGCTTCGCGCTGGGCGTCTTTCGGCGCGCACGCATCATTCGCGCCACCAGTACGAGTTTGCAGAAGGACAGCATCGTCCTCGGGATGATCGACATTGATCTCGCGTTCGCGCTGTAGCCGTCACGCTGGCTATCGTAACCCGCACTTATTACGGTGATCGTTGCACTTGCCGGCACCTTCGCTCACCGTCTCGTGAATGAGTCACGGCGGCGATTCGTACGCGCGACATTCTCATCCCGAGGAACGACACGCGAGCATGATCGTCGCGGCGAGAGCGCATCCCTGGACTCGTCGCACCCAGGATTCGTGAAGTTGTAGTGTTACGGTGAGGGTATTTTCTTTCTTCCTTTTTTCTCCCCTCTTTTGAGTTTTCTGCGTGTGAGGCGCGAAGCGAGCTCATTTGTCGATTGCGAATTAATTATTTGCGGGCGAATCACCGAAAGGTCGAGCTTTCGCTGCCGGCGACGTTTCCCGGTGTCCCAGGGCGCGAAGTTTTACGGGATATAAAAGTTGCAGGCTGCACGCAGATCGTCCCCAGAGGCCGTCTCTCAGTATCGACGCCCGATCCCTTGATTATTTGTCGCCGGCAAAAATGCGCTTACATCATCGCGCCTGATTGAAATGGATCTACGATGACGGTCCACGAGAAAAACATCGCGTTACTTTACCTCTGTCGCGGCGCCGAACGCGCCAGCTTCTTCTCCCGCGACCGAGTCGCATTTTTAAATGTATTTTACTACGCACCGGCAACCTGTTATCTCAAACTAGTCTCGGAGACATTGACCTCCAAAATTAACTTCCGCTGCGCATCGGCTCATTTAGCTTGCGGTGATGTGCATCTACTAGGGATGTTCCGAATACGAGTATTCGTATTCGTTTCACTCTATTCGAGTGAACATTTACTCCAATAGAGTGAATTAATCCACTCTAAGACAAAAGGTGAAGAATTTCACTCTTCTTTTTTTAAGTAAAATCGTTGGCGCACCAAAATTCACTCCAACCCAAAGTACGGTAAAACATATTACGGCTAAACATATTAAAATAGCATGGAACAAATTACTGAAATTACATATCATTTTCAGGCTATAAAAGCAGTAACATGTCTAAAAGAATAAACCAAAACTAGTCTTAGGCATAAATCTCTTTGGCTTAGGATACAACATTGACGTTAGAAATGTTGAAAACGAAGTTGGAGACTTCAAAATGTAAAGAAATGACATTAAAAACGTTTCTGGGGCATTTTGCGATATTTTGCGTATAAAGATAACATCAAAATGTCACACCTCTATCGTATAAGGGACCCCGTAACGGGCCGGAACGGTCTTCCGCGACAATCGGCAGAATGAGCGACTGTCACGTAAAGTATAGCTTTCAGTACTAGCGCTGTAATTCTGAAGACACCAGTCACTATTTTGGGAATAGATAGTAACGCGCTTTACTTACAGTTTTCCTAAAATAATGGACGCGGCAATTCAATTTGAACGATCCTTACGACGCCCTGTTCTAACGGGAAATGTGCGATGAAATGAAATCAGAGCGAAATTACGTATTGTCTTGATAATCCACG
This sequence comes from Vollenhovia emeryi, assembly GCF_000949405.1. Classification (NCBI taxonomy): domain Eukaryota; kingdom Metazoa; phylum Arthropoda; class Insecta; order Hymenoptera; family Formicidae; genus Vollenhovia; species Vollenhovia emeryi. The sequence continues at coordinate 212,758 of NW_011967175.1, forward strand.
CGAGTTATCTTTTACTGTTGAAACGGAGAACGTCCCCCTCCCCCTTTTTACCCGAGCCGCTCCGTTATCGTCGCCAAACGTATTTGCGCCTCTCTGGCATTTTCATCAGGCCAACCAACCCTTTGGCTGCGCCTTCTCCACCCCTCAAACGATTATTGCCGGGATTCATGCAAATATCTCTTCCTCCTTCATCTCTCTTTCGTATCTTTCGTCGAAGGCAGGACGCTGCGGCGGTTGGCCCTAGCATAGACGGATGGCTACGGTATCGAATTTTTTTTTTCCCGAAGCAGCCCCTCCGCAGAACTTATTTTCCCCGAATTTTGCCCATCACTTGGCAGCTCTAGATCGCGGCGATATTTTCTCCCCGCTTGCGTTCCGATGCGAAATCGTAATTCCGGTGTGAACTATAAATTTTCGTTAATTAAACCGGCGGGCTCAATGAAACTGCACGTTTTCAATGGAAGGAGTAGCGCGTTTCGTGCAGCGAGCGCAGCTATGCTGTAAGAATTAAGACTAGAGACTCCCATTTATCTTTACGCTTAAATTGCCGCTGATATCCCCTATATACGCGGCTTCAATTTGCCCGTAATAACGGGCGGCACTTCCTATGAAAGCGCTAGCGCGTTCTCAAAGCGCGTTGAGCGTATCAAGCACGCGGCGCTGCTTTTGGCCGAATCGAATCGGGATAAGGCCCCGTATTCATAGCAACGCGGGAAAGGGAGAAAAAAGGAGAAGAAATCAACGCGACGACTTTCTCCTATCACTTATATCGCGTATAAAGGCGATCGCGCTTATTGCCAAAAGGCGCCCCACAAAAAAATAGCACTCGCCGAAGTAGGCGCCGCGCGTGTTTTTCTCGTCGAGCCACGACACGCGCTTTTCATATATAGGAGAAACCCTCCTCCTCCGCCCTCCCCCTCGTTTGCGTTAACTCGACATCACGACGGCCATTCTTTTCCATATACCCGCCCGGGGCAATACCGTCGACCATCCCCGTGACGAAAGCAAACGGCGCTCTCCTTTCTCTTTCCATTTCGCCGATTGTTGCCCAATTTCTTCCTTCCTCGCGGAAGCTAGATCGCCCCGCGTTGCTCGACCACGCGAGCGAGGCCACGGGCTGCCCGTCGACGTGTATCGAGTTACGCGTATCGCGCGATTACGGAAGCTTACGCGTATTACGCGAATGCAGGCGCTCGGTCTATTTTCGTCCGCCTTGCCCGCTCCGTCGATTTTTTTCGGCTTCTTTCGAAATTTCTAACGCGAATAAAGACGCCGGGGCGAGCGAGAGAGAAAAAAAGCGAGACCAGGCGAGGATGATCCCACCTATCGTCGCATCCTCCTCGGGACGGAGTCAGAACGGAGAATTGCCAATACACCCCCCCCCCTTACTCTAATATTTTCGAGAGCCAGATCGCGCGAGGAGTAAGAGCTCTGTTTTTCCGAAGCACGAATGCGATGACATAATACCGCCGCCATAAGAGCGCCGAATTACGACGCCGGCGGACGCGCGCGCACACACATTGGCCACACGCACACGCACCCGCGATCTACGCTGCAGCGCGCGCGCACATCCGTGCACACGCCCGTGTTGCAACGGCGTACGTATACCGCGTTGCGTGCGCAACGCGGGGATACGCGTGCGTGTATGCGTGGCCGAGGCGCGCGTGCGGCTCCGCGGCGACCTTGAGCGCCTCCCTCTTGGACCTCCTCTCCCTTTACCGAGCAGCGTGCGTTTTGCCACCACGCGATGCCGCGGTCCCCACCTATTGCGCCGCGATGCGTACATCTCCCTCCTCTTTTTCGGCCTCCTCCTCGTCCTCCTCGTCCTCCTCCTCCTCCTCCTCCGCCTTCTTCGCCTCCTCCCGCTTCACCTCTCGCGCGCGCTCCTCCTTTCGCGCGGTTCCGGAGCCACGCAACTCTCGAGGCGCCTCCAACGCCTAAACTTCCCCACCGCCTTCGCGCTTCTCGTGCCGCTGGTGGTTCCTAGCGATGGGCATCGATCGCGCTGCTCCGCTGATTTTTGATCTGAATTCGGGCACGCTTACGTGACTACGCCTAGCGCTCTCGCCCGCGTACACGAGAACGTAATAAATTTCGAGGTGCCACGTCGAATTTCACTTGGGATATGTGCAAACTGCCTGCGCACATCTGCGCGCACACGCGCTCGTCAAGGTTGCCGCTGTACGCTCCAAGATTCCTCTTCTACCGTGATTCCCGTATGTGACGTTTCACTCCCGCGATGCGGCCCTGCTGTACATTGGACGAGAACGCAGTGGGGACGCGTGATACCTTAGAAACGTTAGGGGACCGGGAGGGAGAGGATAACGTTCCAAAATGAGACGAACAAGATAGAGCGTCGCAGCGCGTGAGAGCGAAAGAGTAAAAAAGCTCCTCGGCGGGGAAAGAGAAAGAGAGAAAGAAAAAAAAAATAGGAGGGGAGCAGCGCGAGAGTCGAAACTTCTAGGCCTTAAGCAATCGCCTCGCCGTTCCAGCGAATCCCTACCCCTCCGAAGAAGCCGAATCCCCCGCCCGTGGCCACCCACCCGGCGGTCCCCTTTCCCCCGGTGGTTCCGTGTTTCGCCGGGTGCCCGAGGAGAGCACCGAAAACCCCCCCACGCTTCGTGTAACCGCATTTGCATCGCCACCGATGACCCATATTCACACTCTTCTCAGCGATATAGCGGCGGCGGTCCCTCAGTGTTGCTCGCTCTCTCTCTCTCTTTCCCTCGTCCCTCACTCCCTCTCGCCGGCTCCCTCTCGAATGGCCCGTTCCCGTCCCCCGCTGTCTCGCGGTGCCGCGTAGCCGCCTCCTCGTTCCCTCTCGCTCTCGCGCCCGCGATTTTTCGGCTGCCGCGCGGCGGTGGACCCTCCCGCCCGGCGACCGCGCGTACCCGGGCCCGGCCGCACCGCGAACGACAGTCACGCGCGATTCGTTCATGTTGCTGATGCGCGATGCAAGCCGGTGACTCGATTTCGGCCGGCAAGTGCGTATAGAGTCAGTCTATTCGGTGCGTCGCGCGACCGGTGCGTCATTGGTCCCGGATACCCATCCCGCCTGGGATACTCGAGGGTTCTCTACCTTCGCGCGCGTTTACGCCACCCTTGGTGATACCGGTCGGTCGGATACGACGCACAGCGGACCCACGCCCGGGCACATGTGCGTGCGTTGCCGAACTCTGTAGCTTTCCCCTTTTTTTTTTCTCTTCGTCTACCGGCAGCGGCGACGTGTCCACCCGAGACGCGAACCAGGGACTAAAGTGCATTTCGGAGTAGCGTCGCCGGTTGTCGTTGTCGCCGTTACGCCGGCGAGATCCGTGAATGAAGTCGGAGCGGCTGTTTCGCTCGCACTCGCTGACACGCCCCTGCCATCGGTAAGGTCTCTCCTCTCTTTTCGCGCGCGGCGTTTTTTTATCGCGGGCGTCGCGGAAATGCGGTGGGATTTCGACATGGCGCGGCCGGCATCGTGCGATCGCGGTTCGTGACCGCCGATAGGCGAGGCGCCCCGCGTGCGACCGCAACTGCTTGAAGATCTGGAAATCGCCCGCGTCCTCCCCCCCCCCCTCCTCCCGACGAAGAAACGCGCGCGCGAAAAACAGCGGCCGCTGGACCTCACACGTCCGATAATTCCTCTGTCACGTAAACACGTTACGGAATCAGCGAATCGTAAGAGGTATGTCGCGCTTGTGAGGTGTCGAGCTATCAACATTCAAAGCCGGTGACGTCGGCCGTCACGATACGCCGCGTTATATTCTTTCATGGATAGCGCGTTCATTCACGGAGTCACCGGGGCTCGTTTTAGTTAACTTGACAGTGCGTACAATGGCGAGTACTCGATGCGACAATATGGATTTCTTCGTTTTGAACTTGCCGACAGTTTGATCGAGCCCTCGCGTTATGCGTTTTATCGAAATTTAGTCTGTGCCTTTCGACATCCGCGCGGATGCACTCCCTATATGTTTCCGTACGATAACCCAGACTGCTTTCTGCGTAGCTGGACGAGCAATTGGGCACGAGCGCGATCAAGAAGGTAAATATCCATTGGAAGGTGGCTGCCAGAGGAGCGGTGAAGGTCACGGAGTTGAGCCTAAGGGTGGCATCATGGATCATCAGCAGTTCTGCCTCAAGTGGAACAGTTTCGGCAGCAACCTAGCAACGGCGTTTTCCAATTTATTCAAAAGCGAGAGTCTCACCGATGTCACCCTGTTCTGCGAGGGTAAGTTTCTTCAAGTGTGAAAACTCTGTCCACCCCCCCCCCTCTCTCTCTCTCTCTAAACAATTCTTTCATACGACCCTCGATAGCAGGAGACGGGCCGAATCGTTGAATATTCTGAAAAAGTATTAACATAATGCGACAATCGGAGTAAAAGTTGGACCGAAGAAGTCGGCCGGCTAATCCAAGACCTTGACTCCTCGGTCCGACTTATGCAGGCGGAAGGTCGTCGCTTGATAATGCGCAAAAAGAAGCGCGCCTTTATGGTCCTCGGGCTGCACTCGCTCGTCGATATTTCAGACGTCGATGCACTCGCGGCAAGTCGGATCTAAGCGGCGAGAAAGTTTCGCGTCCTCTCTCTTGCGCGAGCACAGGGCGATTTCGGGCTTTCGCCTTTTCGATGTTGCGCAAGAAGAAGCGCGACTCCTCGGTCTTCGAGCTGCACTCGCTCGTCGATATTTCCGACGTCGATATTTCACGCGCGCTGCACTCACGACAAGTCGGATCTAAGCGACGAGAAAGTTCGTGTCCTCTCTCTCTTTCTCTCTCTCTCTCTTCTGCGCGAGCGCAGGACAATTTCGGGCTTTCACTTTTTCGACATCGCTCTCAAATGCCCGGCGAGCACCGGGAGCTCTCACCGTTATTCGCTCGATAGAACGCCAGGGCTCTCGTAACGTACGCGTGATCGGACGTGTTGACGCGTTGCATTGATGTAGCACCGCACGTGTAGTCGACGTCCATCAGTTTCGCGCGGTGATGTAAATTAATTCGATATTCAATTATTTCCCAATGTAAATGTCACGCGTTACACAAACGCCGGTCAAACGGCGACGGCGAGTTGTTGCGTCACAATATCGCATATTGGCTTCTCTTACACGGCTCGAGCGCAGAAGAGACAGAGATCAAAGTCATTCTCGACTCGTTTTCTAACGGGCCGCCACAGCGGTGATTGAATGAACGAGCTCTCTCTTTCTGCCCTTTTCGGCTAGCGGAATTTTAATTAGAAACTGATCCGTAACGAGAATTCACGGAACATCTTTTACATAAGGATCGACGTAGGTGACCACCGAAAACATAATAAAAGATCGATCTGCTGCCAGTAATGTAACGAGAGAAGAGACGTGGGAGCCTTCTCGCTGATTTTCATGCCGAAAGGTATATTCACGAGTAAAAGTTACTCGATCGGTCAAAGAATTAGTACGGAGAACCGACCAAGGATCTCGCCTCGTTCATTTCTCGCGCTTGGACAAGCCGCGCGTCCGACCAGGCGCGAGTCGCGACTCCTTGCGCGAAAGGGCCGGCCGGCGGCGCGTTGCATTCGCGCCGCTACCACTTGGCCGCGGCAAGTGGTACAAGTTGGCGACTGCATAGGAAGTGCAGGGGGTAAACGATTGGACCCGGCCCCCTACCCTCGGTGGCCACCCAATCGGCGGTGCGCCAAGTCGGGCGGCGTGGCGCGCGGAGGTCCCGGTCGTCGCGGTGCATGAGCGCGGCGTCCGAGTGCAGCGTACACACACGCACGTGCACGCGTGCACGTGCAAACGCGAATTTCCGTGTGCGCCTTCCCCACCGACGCTGCCGGCGAATGCAACGGCCGCAAGAGCGGCGTGCTCGCGCGAAACCGCAGTTCGCACCGAGCAGCGATGCAACGCGCTCGCCTCGGTTATATTAATCGCGCGAGCGATCTCGGTGCTCTCGAGGAGCGATTGGTATCCGGGATGTCACGCGAGAATTCGTCAACGGGGTGTCCCGGTCGCCTCGGAGCGCGATAAACGGGATGCGCAGCGCCGATGCCTCCGTAAGTGTAAACAGATTCGCAGAAATTAATCGGCGTCGAGGGACTTGCCGTCACCTTCGGGCGACGTAAACACGCGTTATTGCAATTTATACGTCAGCGCGAGAAGCGCGTACGCGCGGGCACAGATACCGCGTTTTTACGGCGAATCCGGGCTTGCGCGCGACGTCAATAAATTTCGGAAGGACTTATCAGTGGAAGTGCGCGATAACGGCGAGAGCTAGATTGAGCGCCTCTTTATCGTTCGCGCCGAATAAACAAGAATGTGCAACTTTCGGGGCGAACGTGGCCGTGCCCCGCTTTTTCGACGCGGCCGACTTAATGCAGGACGCATACATAGGCGCGATAACGCGCGCGTGTATATTTAAAGATTCCTCAGTGCTGCTCTAAGAGCGCGGCGCGCGAAGTCGAGAGTGTTCCGATCTATCGAGTAATCTCCGTCGCACACGAGGACCGTACAATTGATCAAGTTAATTGACCAGTTGGCTTACCACTTGCCCCGCGCTTTTTTTCTTACCGCGTCACGGTCCTCGCAGTTATTTAGTGATCGGTGAAGTGGCACCGTCAGCCTCTCGATATCCCCCGGTTACGGTCCAAAGATGCAGTCGCGATAACCGCGTCGTCGGAGATTGAATAGCCCCGGAACGTAAGTAACGCCGTTTATCGGGACCAGTGCGCGTTACGTTTCCTGGACTCGGGTGTGAGGGAACAAGATTGTATTTTAAGAAATTCTCGGCCCGGAAATTTTCATGTCGTCACTTATTTACATGCCATCATTCATTCCTCTTAATTGATAAGAGTAAACGGCTTTAATGGAGCCACGTGCAACGCATAATCGGCAAAACATCGGACGGGCTAAACACTGCGTCGAGTAAACACTAATTTATCACATACTGGTCTCTGATATCTATCCGACATACAAACCGGATAAGTGTACCGCATAAACGCGATAGCGCCTATCTCTTGCAGTTAGGCCGTAAATGTACGAACTTATAGCGAGGCCAGTCGAGTAGCGGGCTACCTCTGTAATTTTCCTATCTTTCCGCCGTTGCAGATCTCCAATCTATTGTATATAAAGCGAGTGCGCTCTGATTAGGTCAGGCGGTTTGCACAAAGGAGACCAAAATTGCGATAATTAAAAAAATATGCATGCCTCCACCCACTCCCTCCTCGCGTTCCTTCTCGCTCCCCCGCCGGACTATTTTTCTCAGCAGATGGGCGAACGAACGATCGAAGTCTGATGAAATCGAACGAAGTTAAAGTTCATGGATATCGATTCGCGATAACCCCCGGGCGCCGGCCCTCCGCTTTTCGGGGTCGCACTTCCGAGACTCTCCTCACGTTTCGGCGCCGATATCAATTCCACCGCGTGTGCAACATGCTGTTGCCGCCCGGAGACGGTCCGTTGTCCAATCCTCGTCTAACGCTTTCACCTTTGCGCGCGTCCCGATTTACGGAAAACGCGACTCCGCGTTTCGAGAGACGTGGGGACGTGGGCGGGAGCGCGGCGTAAAATCGAAGTGGCAAGTCCCTTCTCGAATACCCCCCTGCACCCTCTTGTCAAGTAAAACCAGACAAAAGACACGCTATTTCTCACACGTGGCGAAAGAATTGACAATTGGATTCCCCGTGCTATCTTGAAGGGCCGTTGCCGAGTCGCGTAAGATTCCGTCGCGAAAGGCCAAAGGGTGGAAATTTGAAAGGTAGCACGGCGAGTGGGAAGGGTTCAAGGACGAGAGTCAGTCGGCGATAGGGAAAGGAGCGGTGCGTCAAATCGTAGCGCGTCACGAAGAAGCGCGTTGGGCAACTGCCGAGGGCTTTGTGGGCGCGCGCGCACGCGCGCCAGCGTGTGCACCACGCAAGTGCGTGTGTGTTTCTCGTAGGAAGCCCGAAAAGTAGGTCTTGGTTACAGTTAGATCTATCCGTCCTCCCCCCCCCTCCCTCCCCCCCCCCTCCTCTCTCTCTCTCTCTCTCTCTCTGTTTCCTCTCTGCTCGTCTCGCCTCCTCTCTCATTTCGTGCCCGCCCCGATGCACACAAGACGGCGACACACGGGCCACGCGCTGTACGCGCACAAAAATGTAGATCGTTTCTCCTTGAGGAACCGCGGCCCTCGATCGCGATCGCGATCGCGCGCACGCTGGGAACGGACGAAAGACGCGACGAGCGATATCCGAGAGATGCGGGCGATAGAGGGTAATCTCGGCGATCCATCGATCGATCGGCTGGATCTCCTTTCCTCACGGACGGCCCGCTAAATTGTTTTGCGATATCGATTTGCAACTAACACACGGCGTGTCTTTATCGGAGGTAATCTTAAATAAATAGATAAAATGCTCTTACGTATACGCATACAACTTTTGTTTCCACCATCGTCGCGGGCGTGTTGTCGAGGACCGTATTTAATCTCGCGTCCGATCGCGTGGAAAAGTCGCGTACAGAAGGAAATTAAAGCGCGACGAAATGGCAAATTAAACGTTGCATTAGCGGGCGCGCGTTCCCGTGCGAGAGCGTCACGTCGCACGACAATTTCGTCAAAACATCCGGGCGAGTGCGCGTACTGTTTGCCGAGGTATTAGCGCGCGCGCGGCACCTCAAATTGCCGCTAAGAGGAAACGCAAAAGTCGGAAGTGGTACACCGGCGTGTCGCAAAGAGCAGGGCAGTTCGCCCGTACGCGCTCATTAGCGTCAATTTCTTATAAATCGACGTCACCGGGCGATCATGTACCCACGTTCTATCGATCCGAGATGGGCATTACCAGGAACGCTACTTCAAGGTAATCGCGTTCGTTTCCCCCGTACGCGGGTTATCGATCGAAACTTCGATAGGCGCCAATCGGCCCTGGACACTATCGGCTACTATTCGGCGCGTAGCGTGTGCGTGCATGCGTGAGAGTGCGTGCGTGCTCGCCTGCGCACGGGTGTCCATGACTCTCGCCGCGATATCTAACGAATTGTACAAGCAGCGCGTTGAATTTAGGGCCAGCGAGCCATATAGCTGTCCCGGCGTGTACATTCATCATACGCGCCGTACGCACGTGCGTGTACGCGCGCGCGCGCGCGCGCGCTGACTTTGACGTTAGACAAAGACACGCGTGCTGTTTCGCAAGTGGCTCAACCGTTTGGAATCCCGGTCGGGGGGATCCGTAGGCCGTACGGGCGCGCACGTATGCAAACGACGGCGAGATTTGTCGTCGGTTTCGAATTAGAATTCCGGCGCATAACTCACGCACGAGCGCTGCGTCCGCGTATCGCGCACCGCGCTCGCCACGTTACGGTACATCCGTGGGCGTGCTGCAAGGTGACACGTGGAGCGTTAGAAACGGCGCGCACACACGCGTGTACCGTTCGCCCTCGGTCGTATTTGAACGCGGTCGTCCTCGTATTATCGTCCTAAGTGCGAGGAGCCACGCCGCTCCGTAAAATATTACGATCCGCGCGTGTCACGGTTTACTTGAAACGTCACACTTATCTGACCGTTACCTGGGTAACAACGCAGATCAAAGAAATTGATAAAATGCGTATGGCTCAATTGTGACGAACACGAAGGAATGAAGGACTAAGGGCCGTGACAGGGTGTCTAAATATTTCATATTCTAAATTTATTGCGAAAAAAACCCTGGCTGAGGGGTAACATTTTTCGCAATAGATTTAGAATATGAAATATTTAGGCACTAACACTCTGTCACGGCTCTTAGTCCTTTATTTCTTCAGAGTTGTACAGATCAAAGAGTTTCCGCGAGATCTCGAGGCTGTTCACCATTTTTGCGCGTTATTACGATTGACAATCCGTCGCCTCGCACTAATGCTACTCGTAATTGTAATTATTTTCTACAATCTAATGATTTGGTATTCAAAGGAAATGTAATATTTTGAAACTAAAATTCATAGCATTAATTATAACATTTGTAGACTTATAAAATTTTATTCAAATACTTTAACACTAAGATTCGTTAAATTTGTGTCATTTTCTTCTTTTAAGTCTCTGAACTGAAAATTTTAAATAACATGCGAGACACGGACGTCTCAGGCACTCGGTTGAATACCCATTCATGCTGTGAATAGTTTTCTAGGTCAGTAGACCTAGTGCAACGCGATAAGGTGGCGTTCTCATTTATTTTTCGACTAACGCGTGTTATCTGGGCGAGCCGGACAGGCCGGGAGGAATTAGGCCGTACTTGCGCTTCACGGCACGGTTGAATGTTGCAACCCGAACAGAAGCCGCGCGTGAAGCGACACGCATTGGTGCGTGTCCAGCGTTCACACCTGCGTGCATTATGCATGCGATTAGGCACTTCGTGAATCGATAACAGCCGGATGGCCACAGCGCGTGCCTTACTCAAGTTCGTACAGGCCGTGCATCCGGCACGGTATCGCGAGATACTTAACGTTGCATCCGCTCGCGGCGGATACTGTTTGCGGTCACGCGACGGATATGCCCGCCGAAAAAAATCCCGATCTCGACATCGGTTTAGTTCCGAGCGACGGTTGCGAGAAACGTCGGAAGCGACGTCGCGTTGCACCCCGATATCCGAAGGCGTTATTCAACAGTAGTACAACTCCGCCGTTTTACCTGTGAAACTGGAGTTAATCGCGCTTTCGGGATTACACAAGAGATATTCTTTTTATCTCGAAACTGGTACACATCCAACTACCTTCAACGACCGGCATGAGATACCGCAATCCGGAATTTTCTTTCTTTATGTAAATATATCGTTTTATTTATATTCTTTGTTATAATTATATATATATATTTTATATGTATTCTCCATTTATGTAAATTGATAACTTTAAAAACTCGAAATTAATGAAAACGATGCTGTACCACTGTTGAAACAAAGCCTTCACGTTTAAGAAAAGCGGATAGAATGGAACGGTGCGGCATAAAAGTCCCTGAGATCTTGCAATGCTCGTGGTAAGGTGCAAAGATTTTATGCGATAAATCCGCGTGGCAATACACGAGGTCAAAAGATCTTTAGTAGCAACTCGCAGTCCAGTGCTAAATTTGACGTACCAATTGTGCTCTTATTTTCTATGCTTCCGCATGAATGAGACACACCATTGAGTGATAACCTAGTCAGTAACCTAGGTGAAGCACAACGCGCGCGACAATGTCGATATATTTGGCGACAGGAAATGTCGGGCGAAAATGTTACCGGGAGATTTTATCGTCTCTCGAAAGTGAATCGCGGTTGAATCACATGCCGCATGTGCAATTCAAATTCTTCGAGGTATGCCGCGACCGCTTCGATACCACAACAAGGTGCCGAACGAGGTGTACCAGTCCTGTACCGTATATACAGGGTGTTATGTAATACCCGCATCAACGCTTATTGTGGGATAGAGTGGACTAGAC
>NW_011967175.1:226119-262504 GCF_000949405.1 Vollenhovia emeryi
CCCACTGCCCAATTCAAACGCGCGGCGAGATCAATCGATCGTTACAACTCTCTGCGCGCCTAGTAACGATCGATCGATCCCGCTGCACGTTTGAATTGGGCAGTGGGCCGGCCTAAGACAGCGATTTTTAATAATTAATAACTCGTTAACTATTGCAAAACCTGCAAAGTGGTACAGGACTTTTCGACTTAGTCTACTCTAGTCTACTCTAGTCGACTCTAGTCCACACTATCCCACAATAAGCGTTGATGCGGGTATCACACAACACCCTGTATGTGTACATTAGTATCTCAAGACACAATTGTACATGAAGTTAAAGACAGCTTCGCATGCTGGAACGACGCGAAAAGCGGAGCTGTGATATCTCCGCGAGTCTCGGGGTTAACCCGTAGCTCATCTCGGAATAATCGAACTCGCTAATATCGCTCTACTCGCGCGGGACCTCGGAGCTATCTCGCTATCTCGGGGCCGGAGCCGGGTCCGAGGCTCCTCTATCGTGGGCCGAAGTTATTCGCGCGTACGCGTCGCCGCACGTCGGCGGAATGCAAGGCGAAGCCCGGGCGGTATGGCACGTGTAGTAGTAATTCGAGAGTCACGATGCGCGACCGAAGGCCCCGAGGGAGATAACCCGGGGCGAGAAGGAAGAGAAGTTGAGCGGCGAGTGAACGAACGCGCGAGCGTCACTACGCCGCTCGCAAAACTCCATCGCGCTCGTGTGGCAAAAGTACACTTCCTGGAGTCAAGGCTAAGCCGCTCAGCTCTTGCGCGCTCTGATGCAACAGGACGCCGGCCGTTGACTTCGCCCGGCCGGGGGTCAACCTCCCCTCGTCCTCGTCCTCGCGTTCCTGCGTCGTTACGCGAAAGCTCTCACCTCTCGCGGTGTTGGGTGAATGCACCAAGTGAACGACCGATTAAGAGATACTGAAACGTCGGAGTAAACATTAACCGAAGACGCGCGGTTTAACGGAGGACCAGTTACATAAGCGTTTGGCACACCGGTCGGCTCCAGTTGACGTTTATCGGAAACGCGACTCGATACTAGCAACTTTCACAATCAGATAAAAAGACATAGTTTGAATTACGAGCAGTGAGAAGTATCTATATATACGTATATATTATATATAGATCCCAGTGGTTAATGACTGCCGATCGGGCATTCACTTGATATACATATCCTTTTCTCGCTGGCCTTCTAGCCGGGTGGTCGGTGATCTTCTCGGCTCAACCGTGCGGCCTTCTCCGTTGCTATTTCTATTACAAACATGCGAGTCGGCCGGCCGTGCGTTGTTAAACGCGGAACTCGGCATAGGATCGCGGAACTGCGCGGCGAATCATCGGACTTTGTAACACCGTGAAAATACCGTGGCGAAATCGCGAGTTGCGAGGAAGAAAGGCACGCGGCCGAGATCTTATCGCACTCGGTATTCCGCTATCACGAAAATAACCGGCATGCTTCACTCGGAACTCTTCTTCGCAAGAGAGCGCTTAGCAGCCTAAACCGGTTTTCGAAGTATCCTCGCTTTTAAAACACAATACTCGGTCGCTTTAATCGTTAGGCCATTATGATGCAATTCGCACCGGCGCGCCTCTTCCACAAAATTCTGTGTGCCTGTATTTCGTCACGACGTCACGACGTCTAATCGCGTTCGAGCCAATCCGCAAGGAAAGTCAACAACGTTAGAACGCGTGGAAGGTGCGCCGTCAAGGCCTAGTTCGTTAGTATTACAAGGCGAGCGCCGAGTTACGAAATCGCGACACCGTCACGATAGCACCGTGGCAGCGCGGGCCCTTATCAGATTATTAGAGGCTCGCTGGCTGCGTTAATCTTTGCGGAAGAGGGCCGGCGCGCGGGCGGCGCCGCGAGGGGGCGGAATCGAAGAATTTGATACTTGGCGCGCGATAACGCTCTGCAATAACAGCGACGTGAGAAGCGAAATATATGCATACGTTACGCGCGTAAGGAGAGCGCGGGTGGGCGCGCGCGCGCGCTGATTAATCCCCTGGATCAAACTTCGGGAGATCGTACATCGAAAATGGGTCAACGACATCGGCGAGTTGCGCAACGGTATCGCGGCAATAACGCGCCGCGTGCAATGTACACGCTCCGGCGACGGATGTGCGCGCGCGTGCGCGCGCGCGCGATGCTCATGACCGTGAATTAGACGAACGACCGGAATTAGAAGTGGCGAGCGTGGCGCAGAGAATTGTGCGCTGCTTAGTAAATAAATTCACGGAAAGACCCGAGTTCAGATCCAACCACGGATACCGCTGGCCTTTTCGGACGCCACTTTACAAAGTGGCAACCACCGAGAGTATCCTGCCACACGTACCCCTTCCGGGTTGGAGGTTTCCTTCGGCAAGATTAGCCGGCCAAGAAGACCGGAATTAGATGCGCTCCTCCTGGGGGGGGGGGGGGATATATCTTCCGCGGTACCAACGTCGCCGAAAATCAAGTCGGCGAGGTAGGCGCTCGCCTTCCATTCGGAAGACGATTACTTCGTAAGATAACGCCCTAATTGAGAAAGGAACGTCTCGCTATCGCGTTTTAATGTTAATTGAATGCCACGGTCCTATTCTCCGACCGAGGAGTCGTTGCCGTACTGAATTAGGATGCGTTCTCACTCGCCTTTCTTCCGGTGCGGCGATTCTCACGGAAATCGGACCCGCCCTCGGGTGAATTTTCGTAGAACAAAGATCGCGCGCTCGCACGCGGTGCGTCCGAAGCTCACGCGGGAGGCGAGGAGCCGCGCGTGATTTAACATTCACGGACAAAGAGGCGGGCGTCTATTTTCCGCGTCCCCCAAGCGCTCTTCCTACGCTCGTCGGCGCGTATATGTCGCACGCCGTGTCGTACATATACGCACACGCGTGCTCGCCGCGATTTATCGCGGGGGCAACCTCGAGATTCACGGTCGTCTCTACACGTGTCGTTTCTTGCCAGTTCTCGCGATGCGCGTGTGGTATGCGCGAGCGGTATCTCCTCTCCCCCGCACCGAGGAGGGTCCCCCCTCGTATTTTTTTTTCTCTCGGTATCGCGCTTTTCGCCGGTGCCGTGCACCGAACTTGGGCTATGTGCGAAGAAGGCGGCCTTGGTCTCACGCGGCCAGTGGCCGTGCCTAGAGGAAGCCCGGGCCCACGATTGGCCTGTCAATTTTTCATACGAGCGAAGCTGAAACGAACCGAGCCGAATCGAGCCGATACGACAACGGCGAACACATATTCGCTAGCACACTCTGCATTGTCGACCTTGACGGGGCATTGACCGCTGCTCCCTTCCCTTGGCCGCCTTCCTCCATATTAGACTTTTGTCTCTGTTCTAATCAAATCGGCGCGACCGGTCTTATCTGCTCGCGAAATGCGGAGCGCACCGCGCCGGGGAGACGACCGGCTTCGCGCCCCGTGATTTTCCGATCGTTCGGGAGGACTTGTTGACACGTTCGTTCAATGTAATCTTGAATTTCTCGATACGAAAAGTATCGCCGTCGATCGACGCCAAGGGGATCCTCATTTTGTACAAGATTAGACGTCTCTTTTCCACGACGTTACGTTCATTATATTTGTTACGTCGAGCTTGTCCTAGGGGCACAGGAGGGGGCGGGTTGGATGCCCCCTGCAGCATAAAATTTTTTCTGGGGCTGTCCTTCGTTAAATATCGCGGCAACTTTTCGGGCATATCGGTCGCTGACATCGCCGCGCGATTGACATTGAGCTCAAGCCCGTAATTGCCGGCTTCACCTCTACGTTGCGTGGTTACTACACGCATTCGGTCACGGTGCACGTACACGGGGCTCTCGAATTATTATTGCGTAGTAGGGGGAACGATGACCGTCGTAAGAGGCTCCGTCGAAAACCCTAACTCCCAAAGAGCTCTACCGGCTGGCCTTGGAATATGAATAGATTGCCCGCGAAGAGTGCATTGCACTGTTGCGTAACTACGCGCGTTTTATTTGCAAGTTTCGTGATGGTAGTCACGCCGCCGGCAATCTCGCTCCCTCGTTATTAAGCCGTTGCGGAGTCCCGTCGAAGTGACAATATTTGCAACGTATCCCTCGGCTAACGTAGGCGACACGTGCACGTTGCGGATGGTAACATCGGAACGGTTTTCGATGACGCGCGGATCTCCAAGAAGATCCGACAACGCGCTGAAGTGCGAAATAAATTGAACCGTCACGCAGTCTCCATTGTCACTTTTGTAGAAACGCCTGGCGCATTGCATAACGAGTATTTTAAACGGCGACCCCCCTTTTTATCTTTCGTGCCGACGTCGCCAGGTCAAGCTCGTCCAATAATCGACACCCCCTCGCTGCGACAACGTCGCCGCTCGCTTCCCAAATATAGTCCCCGCCTGCGAACAATATCTAAATAGATACGCGCGGCCGAGAGTTGTGTGCTCGCGCGTTATCTCTACTCGCTCATTCAGTAATAACCGCACTCCCGCTCGCTCGGCGAGCCGATGACGGGCGTTGCGCGGCGTGTCATAAACACGTCCTCGGAGCCTCTTGCCGCGTTACGCAACGTCCCGCCGAGGCTCTTTGCGACATGTCGCGCGTACAATTTCTGCATGCGGCCCGATAACGGGAACGACGACGCATGTGCGTGAGAAGCATCGACGTATAAGGTTTGTTTTCCGTTCCTGCGCTGGTGAACTAGTGCAGTAAGCTGGAATGAGAAAATGTATCCTTGTCTTACTCTAATTTACTGCACTAGTTTCACCAGTGCATGAAGAGAAAACAAACCTGTAGGATGGACCGAACGTTACGCGCGACTTGCGAGCGCAAGCTCCGAAGCGAGAGAGAAACACAGTAGGACGTCTGCCTCTCTGTCTAACGTAGGGCCGTTTTTTGATGGTCAACGAGACGGCCCTATGTTAGACAGTGACAGATATATCCTATTGTGTTTCTCTCTCGCTTCGGAGCGTGTGCTGGCACGTAATGCGCGTAATGCCCAGTCCATTCTGTACGTCGATGGTGAGAAGCATCTCGTGGGCCTGCTTCTGCGCGACGCGGCGCATTACAGAATTTATTAATAGTCCCGGGACTATACGCCGGTGTGAGCTCTGCATATTTCATTATTTCCACAAGTGTGCCGGCGGGCCGCCCCGCCGTCCGGCTGTTGTACGGAGCGCACTTTGCGGATGTACGGGGGAGGGCCACGGAGGGAATCGTGCGCATCTCCGCGCTACTGACTGCCGACAGCTTCTCGCGAGACTAGAAATTCATTGCTCCTCACCCGGCAAAGCCGGAGAATCCCATTTCGTGCTCGTTGACTCTCTCTCTCTCTCGCTCTCGTTGCGCAGCATTTTGTGCCGGTACATCCGAATTCCGTGGCACTTGCGGACGTCGATGTCACCAAACAACATATAGAAAACGGCTAATGCGAGTCTAATGCAAGATGTGGGTAGCCTATACTTGTAATTTATTAAAATGTGAATTCGATATCACCGTTCTCTCTAAAAATCAATCAGTTCATTATGGTTAATGCAGTGCTATACTTATAACTGTAAATCAGTGAATATTCACTGTTGTCAGTGATAATCCACTGATCGACTTTTAGAGAGCTGGAGAAGGCGAGAACGAGATAGTCGCGAAACGCCCACACGTAACTTGGCTTGAATGGCGAATTAGAAGTTGCATAATTATGTAATTAGCCCGAACACCTATTACGCGCCTATTTTGTAGCGAGCAAGTTGTGAGCAGCGGGATTGTCAATATATAGCGACCCGATAGTGCAGAGATTGTCGATTCTTATTCGAAACATCGGTGGTATATACGATAGTTGGGCGAAGAGACACGGCGCGTCTCTCATTATTCTAGAGCGAGACGAGTTTACGGCGCGATATACGTATTTCGATGAACGCGGCGGACGAACGCGAGCTACGACAGAGTCGTTGAATCCGCTCTCCTACAGGATACGCAGCGAATCCAATATTCGGTCGGATAAGAGGTTTGAAATTGGGCGCAACGGGGAGTACACGGAAATATGATCCCGCGCTGAGAGGAAGCTCAAAGAGTTGGATACACTTTGTGGTACCCGGTACGGGAGCCACTCGGAAAGACAGGTGCTTTGAACCACCTGGTCGTGCCCTCGTCACCTACCTCCTTTCTCCTCTCGCACTTGATTTCCTTGTTCGGAGGGCACTGCCGATGAGGCTCCTTACCGCGTCTAAACGCATGAAGCTCTTCCGCGAAACATCCCGTTCACCTGATTCGGAATCGTCTCGAAGCAACGAGGCGCGGGAAGAGGTGACGCGAAGCTACGCGGAGAGAATTTTCTCTCAAAATTTACCCTGAAAATCAGACAACGTGGCGCTTTGATGAATTTTATGACAATTACGTGAAATTTTACACACAAAATTCTTTCCGTGCACCGATAACAAAATATATACGTTCGTGTGCGCAGTTGATTTTGCTTGAAATTAACTCCACCTCGAGGTGGATTCGAAGAAATCGCATCAAAGTGCTTTTAAATCCGAGACAAACGCGACAGCGAATTTGAAAAGATACTTTTCGGGATGTTTCGCGAACATCGCGGAGGCTTCGGTCGGCCTTTTTCTTCCTCTTTATGCGCAGCCGTGCCTGGATGTCTCGCTTTACATGCAACGGTCGCCCGTGTCATATTACACGCCCGCGCGCCGGCGGGCGCGCATTATATTATACTTGCGCGCGTGAATTACGAATTACGGAAGATCGTGTCCGAAGATGACCTACATACGCAGCGGGCTGCGAGAAAGGGCATCGACGTCAGGCGCGCTAGCCTCGGTTCCTTTATGTCGTAGAGTGGGAAATGGTGGGCCGGTTGAAAAAAAAGGGTTCGTCGGTCACCGGCTTCCTTTACATGCTGAAATTCCCGCGCTCCGTCCGCTGCGCGATGGTGCCCGTTTACAATTGTAAGCCGTGAGAAAGGAGAGGCCCGGGCGTCTTGCGCGTGCACCAGAAGCTTCTCGGGCCTGCTAATCTCGCGACGCCGATAGACTCTTGCGCGACGATGCGGAGTAGAAGCGCGCAGCTCCGGTATCCGAGCGCATTTTCTCTGCGACGTACATTTAAAAAGTTATATGAAAACGTTTGTGAACGTTTTCTCTTGACAGCAGTACGTTTCTGTACTAGTTTCTACGTCATGTGAAGATCGAGCGAAGACTGAAGGTGGTGCATCCTGTTTGTGTTTCAGGAGTTACGTTCAAGGCGCACAAGTTAATCCTCGCAGCATGCAGCAAGCATTTTCAGGAGCTCTTCGAAGGAATGCCGCCTTCTCCCGCGGGATTGATCGTTATTCTCGATGGGACGAGTGCCCAAAATATGGCGTCCCTCCTCGAATTCATGTACCGTGGAGAGGTACATGTGTCCCAGGAATCCCTCAACTCCTTCCTCAAGGCAGCTGAATGCCTTCAAGTACGTGCCTGTCTCTTTTTCCGTAAATAATGACCCCAAGTAATGTCCTCCCGAATAATTGTACACGTGGCGCGGCGCCCCGACACGGCTCTGAGACGCGCCTAGGCCTAAGTCTCCGTGTGTCATTCGTGTGTCGTAAAAGAGGAGTCAAATCATTTGTCAAGCTGCTCTCCTCGAAAACGCGCAGTCGCCATTGAACTCTGTATCGCGCGCCTCGGTTCATTATTTTCAAATACAATATTTACCGCAAAACTCACGATTTCGCTCGATTAATACACACGGAGCAGAAAGTACCGCTGACGTCTGTTGCGCGGAATGTTCATTAACATAATCCATAATACTTATGCAACCTTGTCAAATACGGCAAACGTCTTCGTAATTCTCTCCAATTACCTTAACGCTCGTGATATTTTCGCATTGCCTCTTTTAGCAATATATTCGCAAAGATGAAACGTCATTAGTTTGACGAGGCGACTTGTTTTAGAATTGTTTCCGATTTTCATCTAGACAAAGTACCCCTCCTGGCCTTTTCTAGCAATGTATTTCTAGAATGGTATGTATTCGCTCGTCCATGATTCCCATCGTAAAAATCCAGGTTAAGGGTTTGTCGATCCGCGAGCATGAGAACTTGGCGCACGCCGCAACAACACGTACATCTGTGCGGACGCAGAACAACAACGTCAACAACAACAACAACAACAACAACAGCACCTGTAGGGAGACGGAGAGTAACGGCGGAGACGGGGGCGGCGGAAGCGGATGTGGCGGTAGCCTTAGCGTCGGGGATAGCATCGGCAGCGGTAGCGTCGGTGGTACCATCGGCAACGGGGGCGGCGGTGGCGGCGTCGGTGACATGAGCGACGTAAGCGAGCCGGGCGACTCCACCATGGTCAGGAACATCATGAAGAGGACCGACACCTCGGCGCCGTCGCCCATCCCGGAGTACATCGCGCCCAGCATGTACTCCACCTCTCACTATTACGAGAGTCCGCCGAAGAGGCTGATGAGGTAAGGACTTCCGCCAAGTACTTTCGTGAGAAGCGCGACGGCGGTGCAAGCGACCTTCCTACGTTCCGATGGCGATGATGTATCGACTGATCTCTTTCGCAAGGTCGTATCTCGATTTTACGCAGTTCCTGGACCACAATCAGCGTGTAAGCACAAAAACCAGAAGTTGCGTAAAATGGAGATACGACCTTGCTAAAGAGATTAGTCGATATACAACAATTCGTGAACGGCAGAGCGCGACGAGGACACATCATTGTTTCGACGAGACCACTGTTTTTACAATTTTTTCCCGATTTGCATCTCAGTTGATCGGAATATTACATCTTTCGATCGAACTAGTTTCTCGCCGAATCGCGATCACGTTGCGCGAATTAAGTGCGTGTAATCTCCCGGGCTTTATCGTATGAAGGGTTTCTTGGACTCACATTACGCTATAATTTACGTGTTTATCAAATGTTCACGCTGTGTTACGCGTTCTTGCCAATTCACTCTCGCATAATAAGATTCTGTGAGCTGCGACCGCGTATTTTTAGATCGCCGAGCGACGTCGATACGCTGGGTAGAGCGAGCGTATTGCGCGACGGCGCTGCCTTTCGGCCGGCGTCCGCCCCGCATCCACTCTTGCTGGAGAACCACTTCTACCAATCGTTCACCCATCCCTCCGAGGCTCCTCTGCATCCCCACACCGCGCCACACACGCCCACGGAACTGGAACAGCAGCTGGACCGAGCGCGGTCCGAGGAACGCAGCAACTGTGATCTCAAGGAAAGCGTTGCCGAAGGTGAGATAAACCTACGACGAATGGAGCCGAGATGTAAAATCGGTCGAAAGATCCCACCGGTCGGTCCCGCAGACAAAGATGTTGGTCCCGTGTTCGCAGATCTTCGAATAAAACAGGAGCCGGTGGAGCTGGCCGATCGGGAGAGAACGGAGAAGCTGGCGGAAAGATTGTCGAAGCGGGATGACGAGATTTTTCTCGGGCGGAGGTTTGACGCGGGCTCGTACAGACCGAATTCGGACCATCTGCCGCAAGGGGCGTCGATGATGCCGAAGCCGGCCGCTCATCCGCCGACTTCCGATCAGAGCTCCGCCGCGTCCATCCCACCCACTACATGGAACATGAAGATCCACAAGGCCAGCACTGTCTCTACCGTCGGCGGCGGTGAGTGCCATTCATTGTTTTTGCATCACGAGACACCGTACTTACGCGAGCGGCGTGCTCGCGACTTTTGATACGGCGGAGATCCGACCCGGCCGAGTCGTCTTAAAGCCGAATCAGATCAGCAATTACCAACTCGGATTGAACTGGGATTGGCGATTGACGATTGCCTTCCAGCCAATGAGAGTCGGTTAAATCGCCGACTGCTTTGCTCTCATTGGCTAGAGGACAGTGGCCAATCCCAATCCAATCCGCGTCGACAATTGCTAGTCTGATTCGGCCTTTAGCTTAGCTTCGCGCGGTAAAATTCTTTTACCCAACCCGCGCGATAGCTCTCTAATGGACCATGCGCGAAACATCGATTCTGACGTGTTCACGGGTAGTAGCGTTAGATCCCGAAACCTTGGCGGGTAACAGATAGGTAAGTCTATTGACGCGTGAAATTAAGGATGTTGCGAGTGAACGGGCACGAGTCGAGTAAAGACCTCGCAGGTTTGTTGAACCTCATATGCGCACGCGTTTTGATTCGTCGCCAAAATATACAGCGTGAATGCGAATGATAAATTGCTTCGCGCGTACCATGGCAGTTTCGGAAAGTTAAATTTTCGTCACGACACTTGGCCGAAACGTAATTGGGCGATACGTTGCTCTGTCAGACAGTGATAAACGCTCTCGCTCCGACAGACTTAAGTCAACGGCACACGATACTATTTTTCCTACTGGATTGTTTAAGAGATCCAATCAGGATTCAGCCTGAAGTAATCTGATCTAAAACTCTGCATCCTTATTGGCTCTCGCAAGCAATCCAGTAGGAAGAATAGTATCGTGTGCCGTTGGCTTTAATCTGGTTCAATGTGCCGGGTAAGAAGGCCTTCTGGCTGCGGAGTTACAAGATGCATGGACGTTGCATCATCGCGGCTGCACGTGGGGCCTGACCACGGATGTTGTAACTGCCGCGTTCTTCTCATCCTTGTACTATTTTCCTACCGCTTCTCTCTCTCTCCGAGTCATCTCGGCGAGAGATAAAACGGAGCATCGTAAAAACAAGCCCGCTGCGCGCACGCTCTCCGAACTGTCCCACGTTCCCCTCTTATGAAATTTTTGACGGGCTTGGAAACGAATTAAAAGCTTTCTTCCCAATTCAATTTCTTGACTTTGAAGAGGGAGGGGGTGGAGGAGGAGGAAAATCGATTTCAGACTGATCAAAGAATTCGTAGCCGATAATACGACGGTTTTCGGGATGGTTTTCGTGTGGATCTTTTTTCGTCCACGTGTACGTCAGTCTCCGCTTCGGCGACGCTCTAACGTGCAGAAAGAGAGAGCGACGACGCCGTACGTGAACGTACGTGGATTTACCGGGCCTCCCCGTCCGTGCCCTGGGACAGGGTGATGCCTTACGACTTGCCTTCACGGTGTGAACAAAGTGTACAAAGAGGATGCAGGCGACGGTGCAGCCACTGGGAACATCTTTTGCTCCGGCGAGCAAATCACCGAGCGTGACGCTACGACGACGCCACGTGAAACAGGCGCGACGGACGCCGGCCACCAACACCAACGCGACCCGACGTCGGCGTCGCGGCGGCCGTGTGCCACCGCGGATGACACCCCGACCATTTTTAATCGCCCGCTCGCTCGCCCGCCGCAAAGAAAGTAACGAAGCGTCAACTAATGCAACGGTTATTGACATTAAGCCCGCAGAGGAGAAAGGGCAAAGAAACGGGAAGGACACGGGGGAGGCGATCCGTGCATGTTAAACGTGCTCAAGGAAGAGTGAAAGAAGTCCGCTGATAGGCGGAGGAGCTGTTTATTAATGTACCAAAGTTCGGGTCGTCCATGCGGTCGTCTCGAAAGCCCTCCTTTGCACTTTCAGCTACGTTATTCGTAGCTACGTTACTTCTCAAAGATACTCGGAGCGTATCGAGAGAAAAAAAAATCAGATTATCATCGTTGCTTCATGATGAAATGACAAAGGGACTTGGTGGCCGCACTTCAATTATTCGAAAACCACGCGAACAAAGGCACAGAGACGCGTAGAGACGTGAATCGCTGAAGAGTCAAATTATAAAGAAAAGTAGGGTGGAACTCCATTGAAAAGCGGGAACACTCTATTGCGCTAATGTAGGTGTGACCGTGGTAAGTGTAGCCAGAGCTCTTTGAAGCTCTGGTCGTATGCGAAGGAATGCGACGAGAGAACCGTAGCCGCGCGATGAGAAAAATCGTGACCGCCGCATTGTTGAGTTACTCTATCGGGAGTACAGTTATGCTCACCGAGCGGCCGTCGTTGAAGCGTTACTTTTTTGTTAGATCCTTCGCAAGGAGTCGTTAGAAACCGCTTCGCCGTCCGGATCGTCGCCTCGGCGGGGAATTTATGTGACATCGCGGCACTATTGCGCAGGCCATTTAGCGAGGAAAGAACCGAGGTGCCACGTGCCAAATTTCAAATCCCGTGTCCACGGATTTGAATTTTATGGAACCTTCTCAAGCGGCCTCGAATCGGAGTTACTTTTTATTACCCTGTGCCCGCGAAACGACATCTTCTCAATCTTCTCGTACGTGCCATAGCTAGATTACTGTTTAGACATGTAAATTAATGATTCAACGTGAAAAACGTTCAGCGGTCGAAGATAAGAATTTCTTCTGAAATTATCTTTCGGACTGGCACCGTGATTATTTGAAGAAAGTACAAAGAGGCTACTCTATATTCCTTTTGTAAGTCGTTTGACGTTTGATCTTGCCGCTGATTGCATTCGCCGCTGACGAATCGTATATCGGCAAAGTTATATAAGACCAGCATCGAAATGAAGCCACAGGGAGAGACTTCGAAAGCATTCCACGCGATCGTAGGACTGTATACTTAATTTTTTCCTTTACGTTTCCTTTTTCTAACTGTCCACAATACTTTCTCTCAGATTCCAGAATGCTACTCCTCCCGACTTTCTATTACGATCAATATGGCTCAGTGTCGCGTCGATTGTATTACGTTGAGTAGGGAAAGGATATTGATTTGTGCCTGCATTTCATGCAAAAGAAATTTCGAAATTTACTACGGCTGTACTGTAAGAATCATTAACCGAGTAAGTTGCATTTATTCGATGCGAGAGACACGCACGCGTGATCGTACGATACGTGGCGTTCGATAGCACGTCTCACTCGAAACGAAATTCATTATCGTCTCAGTCCCCGAGTCCTCGATCGTTCTACAACGCTTGCAAAGGCGACGCGACATCATAGTGTCGTTTATTTATGCTTCTACCATCGTCAACTCATTATTTATGTAGTCATAGCGCACCAATTACGTGGCGAGTGCCCGGTTACCGCTCGTGAGCGGTAATAAAAAAAAGGTGGAAGAATAGCTGAGCGACGTACGAAATGACGCGGAAAGTGAAAGCGTTCTATCGCGGGTGGGGGGGGGGGGGCTAACGTGTCTCTCGCTCGGTTCGTTCTGTCGAATGCTCGAATGTTGCTTAATCCGCTCTCTCGCTACCTGCGCCCTTCGCGACACGAAGACGACGACACGCGAGAGAACTCGCGTCCCTCGCTCGTCTAATTCGCCCGGCTGAATTATGAATGAAACTTCATGCGAGGGAGGAAGGGAGGATAGGGGTAGTGCAGTTGCATCGGACACGTGCGGGTTCACACACAGGTGCATGTCTCGTCGCCGAGCCGGCCCTCGCCTGCCCTCGCCTGCCCTCGCCTGCCCTCGCCTTCCCTCGGCCGATTATTTCTCCTTTTACTCCCTCCCCTTCCCTCTGTCCGCTCCTCCTCTCTCTTTTTTCTAATTCTCCTCGTAGGAGGACCCCTAGCAACCCTTCTGCAATTTCGTGCGCGTGCCTCGTAAAAGTTTCATCCAGGCGTGCAACGAACTTCGGCGAGGAAGCTCATGCAGCACAAGCGGCGACTCGCTTAAACATTAATTCGTCATTTCCGAGTACTAATTCCACGTGCGCCTTCGCGGCGACGTGCCTGCGACGACGTTCGGCTGGATGACGGTTTCACATCACCAGCGAAAGGCACGGGGGGAGGGGGGTTGCTTGATGAAGGCAAACACTATCAACGACCGCGAGGAGGTACGGGATTATAGAAATCACAATATATCTGGAGGGAGATATACTCTTTGGTAGTTTTTGCTCTGACGAAAAGCTGTTTGCCAAACTGCAGAAAATGCGTCATTAAATTCCCACCATTTCTCACGAAATATATCGCGGGTGCAAATAATTTTGTGACATTTAATTACTTTTCGCGGAATTTCGAGGGTATTTCTAATAAAAATCTTTCGGGTTTAAATTAAATCGACGGTTATTATTATGGTTACGTCGGATGATTTTTCGACACTCTCTCCGTTTCGCATGCACGCGAGTTGCCATTACATGCCATTTAAAAGAGAGGCCGCTCATTCGGCTGGCAGGTTCTTAGAAGCGATTAGACGTAATTCAGCCTTGCCGCGGCATTCTACTGTCGTCGTCACGAGACCTTCCATCGCCGAAAAACGTTGCACAAGAGGAATGCGAGGCTTTCGCCCGTTACGTTGCGGCAATGCGTCGAAAATGTCGTGCAACCGCGCGGCACCGGCTTTCCTGCCTACGCAGCTACGCCGATTAAACGCCGAACTCTGTTACGTCAGGACCTTGGAACAGTGAAATGAAATGCATGTCCTATTTCTATGCCCGCAACTCGCAACGCGGGGATTAGTCAACCCGTGTGTATCGGTGAATACATTATTCCGCGCGCGCCGTTGTCGTTGACGGAATAACGGAATGATTACAGCTCTGCTTTTTGCTCTTGGACGTAACGTAGATCTTCATTTTTATTCGCGATGCAAACTCAGATCGAGCCGGTCAACCGGCCCTTTGTGCGCGACGATAAAAGTAGCTATTTTCGTGAGACGTGAGAAAATAGCGGGTTCCCTTCGAAGACAAGGCGGCAGATCCCTCGTGAGTTATGGGTTTAGGTTGTTTGGACGTTCCCGAGAGAGGATGCGAAAGGCTGGCTCCGCTATGTGTGTCATGGCCAGGCGCGTTGTTTTAGAAAGAGAGTTAGAAGAGCATGAGTCGGCCGGTTCTACCCGCTGCAAATTACCTTCGTAGAAGAAAATGTCCGTTTCACGCGTGCCTCGCCCGATAGGCTACCCAAAAGCCGCCGCGGTCCCTCCAAGGACACGGAAAGGGTGGACGGCGAAGAATCGCGAACTTTGGATTTGAATGCTCGCGCAAAACACCGACAGAAACAATGGAATACGTTCGCGGGCTTAAATCTATGATCGACGTTCACGGATACTTGACGTATCGTTTGACAGGAGTGCGGCCAGTAAACGACACGGTAGACATCCCCACGTTCGCATACAGTTCGTATTGATCGGGGGCGGTAGTATGCGGTAGAATCGCGGTAACCCGAATTAGAGGCCGCCTGTCCAACTACGGCCTAAAATTGTTCGATTACTCCGTAGATTGCACGAAATTATTATCTGCCCTTCGTAGCGGCGATCATTTATTCAGCAAATAAGCCGTGTCTCATTCCGCGCGACAATAATGTCCGTATAGCTATCGTATAGCTATCGAGAGATGGCAGAGCGGGTTCTATGTATCGAACCGTAAACTTCACGCGGGTCCAGTGGGCTGATTATGGTCGAAGAACACAATATCGAAATTCGTAGAAAGCGGGCTAATTAGACGGTTCGTAAGAAACTCGAGTGCTGAACTCGTGGGGCATAATAATACCTCGTGGAATATAAGCTGATAAGCTTCTGCGGTGGCAACGTTTATTATTTGCAATAACATGCGCCAGCGAAATTATATACGTATCTATTTTTCTGTAATTTATGTCGCAACTGTATTGAACAACAGCGTTATATCTAGACGCGCATTACAGCTAATCAGGAAATCGAGACGAGTTATGCCATGCGAAAGCGGGCTTATCAGCGATGTCGTAACGATTGCAACGATTGCACGTACGCGCTTCTCAGTAGGTCGATGCGCAGAAAAGGCGGCGGGGCGGAGGGCAGGGGGTGTGGGAGATACGATCATCTGTGGTTGGCCTGTGATAACGTCCAATCTTGATGTCGCCCACACACGCATGACGTACGGCGAGCGGCGAGCGTTTTCGTGGGGCCAGGCACGAAAACTCCTCGACTGCACGTATTGTTTCGTCACGCGCGCTCGCGCACGCACATGTACAAGTGAACCGTACACACATAGCTCGCTGGTTACCCGTTAGACCACCGGATACGATAGAAAGGAGAGAGAGAGCGAGCGAGCGAGCGAGAAAGGCCGGAGAGAACGGGCGAGGGAGATGGAAAGAGGGAGAGTCCGCGGGACACACACAATGCCGAATTCGGGTCACGAAATAATTCATGATAAGGCCATTGGAGCACCCGCTCGTACGAGCGAACTGATAAATGAAGCATGGAACGCAATCGAAGAAAAAAAAGACACATACACGCGAAAAACAGGGAACGCCGCTCGTTCTCTCGGTGAAGGCCTCGTTGTTTTTTTTCGTGGGACAACACGATACCGCGCTTCGGCGTAACGCGGATGTGTGCGTACGAGCATATGGATATGCATTATTGAGTAGAATAATGACCGTCAATGACGTACGTGATAGACGTGGTATCGTTGATAAACGAAGCGCCGCGGGCGATGATTATTTATATACGCGGGGAGGCCGGGACGACGTAGTTACGATCGATTCGTAAAATGATTAACGTCAATTAGATTAGGAAAATAATCGACGACAAAGGTAATGGGCAACGATTTTCGAGGGCGGCCCCTTCCGCTGGGTAACGGCGAGTCGTGAAATTAAGCATCGCTACGCTTCCCGATAACTGATAAGCGATTTTAAGCCTTTAAACCGAGCGGTCCGAAACTTTCGTCTAGAAGGCCGTGAGAAAAACGCACTTTGCACCGTAGGATGTGTTCAATTAAAGCGGAGAATTTACTCATGCTTTTAGGCTCGCGCGCATGAACAATGGCACTAATTTGCATAATGTTATGCTCATAGCTCGCATACATATCCGAGTCGTTGAACGATTATGTCTACCATATGTATAATTAACACAATTTTCGATAAAACATTGGAAATCGATCGATTATTCGTCGATAAAATGTGTAAAAGTGTTTTGCATAATGTGTCAGGATGCAAACTTTGAGGCCGTGCACCATCGAAGTGTTGCGCTTGTGTGTGTGAGCACCGAGTGCAACACTTTGATGATGCACGGCCCCACAGTTTGCATCTCTGACTACAACTACTTCTCACGGCTCGTGTCGACCGTTGTTTCTCTCCTAGCGATTTTCCATCGTCGAGCGTCTCGTCGTTTTTAATCGTAATCACCTGATGCATCTCACAACTTTCCTTCGTACCGTCGCGCTTTGTACCGCATGAAACTGGACTCGCGGAAGCGCGGACAAAACCACGCCGATAGTCGCGGCCATAAATTTTTCATTCATTTTCATTAACCACCCGCCCACCCTCGGAGGGTCGAATTTTTTGCCGTCGCGGGCGCGCATTTTTTTCCACGAGGACAAAATAGCCGGACTGTAGCCTCCCCCGCCTCGCCCCTCGCCCCCTTCCGCGAGCTTTATTACCATACTCCCCGCACCGGCGGGTTCAAATAAAACAACGAGCGCGCCGTGCTGCGAACCGGCGTTACCCTCCGCCCACGCACAATATGCGTAACCCTATCTTCGCTGGATATCCTCTGTTCCCCGTCGTTCCCTCCCGGTCCAGGTTTTCCTATACAAAGGACAAACGCTGCCCGGTCGCGCGTCTCCTTTCTCCGTCTCTCTCTCTTATCGTTGCTGCATCGTGCGTGAGAAGAGGGAACCGCAGCTCGAGGGACCGGTAGAATGGGTCAGGTCTCACGCGTGCGTGTGCGCGCACGCACCGCGGGCATTACGCTGGCCTCGAAAATATTAACTATCTGCCTCAACAATCTCTCCTTTCGCAAATTAATTTTCGCCCCGGGTCTTCCGACTGAAAAACGCAACGCGCCCGTCGTAAAGTATACGGAACATCCGGCCGGGGAGCTCGCCGCCGGAAGACGCGCCGAAATTCGTGCGATGCGTGACGCGCTAACGGGCGCCGTTTCGATGCACGGGCATAGAAATTGGGCGCGCGGCGCACGCTCACGCGCCTCACGCGTGCTGCACGACGCACCGCATGCGCTGCGTCATTGCGCGAGGTTTGCGACGCGCACGCGGGATAGCGCCAGCTGCTCGACGCCCAGGCGCGTATATTTTCGTGGCGGGGAAGGTGGGGGTGGATCGCCAAATTGGGCGGGCGGCCAGGCGTGGGTGCAAATTTACTGCAGCAGCAGCACCACCACCACCATCGGCGTGTCTCACGAATTCGTCGCAGAACTACGCCGCTCCTCGCGGCGATATTCTTTGCACCGGAACACATGACCAACGATTCGTTTTTATCACTGGGCTGTGATTTGAAACGCGTCTAATAAAAAGTGACAGCAGTTGCGCATACGTTGCGCAATATCACGAAACTTTCGTACGACTAAAAGCGAATAACACTGACGCCGATCGCCGGATGCGATTCAAGAATTAGCCCTTTTTATCGTTGAGCGCGTTACCGCGGTCAATTTTCGGAGGAATAAAATCCGCCGTATATTATTAGCGCGGCGCTGCCCCTCGGCAGAATGCGAAATTCACCAACGTCAGGAGTGCAGAAATACGATAGTCATTCTCAGCGCTTTACGCACGTGCGGAATGTGCGCGTTGTTGCCGCGGGGAGGGCCGGTAAATGCCCTCGAATACCCGCGTTTTCAGGAATTCGCGTCTTCCGCTATACCGTGGCGTAGGGCGCCGAGTGTCCCTCGCGCCGGGCCTACCGCGCGTACAAATCAATAACGAATGCGTGCGTGCGTGAGTGCGTGAGTGCGTGCACGGAGCTGCGTGAGTGCGTGCATGCGCGCGCAACGGTGTGTGTGTGTGTGCACGTGCCGCCAAAACTTTCGTCGATTTTGCGTGCTTCGGACGCATTCGTGAGCCGGCCCGGGTGCGCGCGCGCGCAGACGCGCACGCAAACGCGGAGGAGCGCGTTACGCATCGAGCGGAGAAGCGTGTATACGTGCATACGCGTGACAAAGTAATCGCGCGTCGCTCTGGGAAAATTATGTCTACACTATTTTCATCGCGGACACGCAGACGTTCGGAGACACGCAGCTTTTTCAGAACGTCGAGGAAGTGACGAGGGCTTTCGTGGGAGTGGGCGGACGTAATTTGAAAATTGCGTATTTGCGTCGGGACAGTCGATCGCGCAGTAATAGTATACTGGCTTTACAGCATACTTGGCAGTTGACTCTCTCGTTACTCTCAACGTCGTCGAGCATGAGAGAAATAAGTGGAGAGTTAAATTTACTCATTAGAAAGTAAATTTGTCAATGTGAACAATTAGCTATATGCAACAGGATACTGCCTTTTGTACCTCAATATTGTCAATGTCATCTCGCACCGCGATTCCAAGAAGGATCCAGTCCCCAGATTATTCCGCGCGCTAGTAGAAACAGATTCTTGCGGTCAGCCAAATTTCCTGCGAAGATGAGTATTCTTCGGATGAAGCGCATACATAAAAATTTTTTTCCTCCATAGCTCATTTTCTAAAATTAGAGTTCTTGGTTTTAATCCCGTGCACTTTGATAATCAACATGCTTTGTACCGTACCCATATATAATGGGCCGAGGTGCATAATCGAGACCTTTCCGCGAATTCCCTCCGATTCCTAACTATTTCCGAGTCCTGGCGGCTCGGATCGCCTCGCCGACTACATGGCCGAAGTATTTCAGAATTTCAACGAGCCAACTCGCTCTTCATGGGCCCTGACGAGGTCAGGAAGACCTTCGTCAAGTCCCTGTCCAAGCAACGTCGTTTTCTCGGCGTTCTCGATATTTCGCAAATGGAAATTGGTGCTTCAACCAGCGATCTTCTGCCATACGCTTTATCTTCACTTTTAATAGTTACAACATTAGAGACCTTCCGCTATTATATCAAAGTTCCCTGTATCGTTACGCGCCCATGAATATATACATGGAAAATACGATCTTTATTCTCGTTGGAATTCCAAGAAAGTCGCTGCCGTTAGACGGCGATGTCCAAGCGAAGGTACAACGCATCTGCAACCATAAGGACATCGGGATTCGGGGAGGCCCGGCAAGTGGACCGTTGTGCGGGTTATGGTTCACTATGGTCTCCGAGGGGTTAAAAAAAGGGAGAGAGTTTGCACCCCCGTACCGCCGTCCCTTGCAGAATCGACCGCCGGGTGCCAAGCCGGGATGGGAACAGCGCGGGAGGCCTGGGCTCCCTTGATTTCGGGTTGCAACGCACGTTGCCTGACATTGATTTTCCTCCGCCTCGCCCTCCCTCTATCTTCTCCTCCATTTTGGCCCTCGGCCTCTTCTCTCTCTCTTCCTCTCTAACCCTCAACATCGCCGTCGGCTTCGCCGTCCTCCTCGCTCTTATCGCGCCGCGGTCTCTCTTATCCTTCCGATTCGCCCGTCCCTTTGTCCCTCCTTTTCCCCTCTTCTGACCGTTCTCCTCTTCCTCCTCTTCTGGCCTCTTCCTCTCCCGTTCGGAGCGAGTGCTCGCCCGAGCGGCGACCAATTTGGCGCCACCGAACAAAATGTGTCAAGGCCTGGCGAGGTCCACAGCGCTACGCAGCGCTCGTACGCACACGCGCACGCATCATCCCATTCTCTCCGCGTACGAGGCGTTTTTAACTTTCCGCAGGGTGAACGACGCTCGACCGGGATCACTCGGCCCGCTCAGGACCTCTATTTCTACACAATGGAATCCTACAGCATATCCGGAGGCTGGACCCTACTATTTCATTCTTATGTCGAACCTGCCACCGCAAAGTAGATAATCGTTATCGTAGTCATCTTCTATTTTGCGTTCCCTTAACTGTCTCGAGTTATGCGATACCGCCTCTGGACCTCCATTTTCCCGGCTCGCTTACGCGTCAGCGCGTAAGATATCAAGCGGAGGCGCGGGCGAGGTCGCGCGCTTACGCATCCGGGGGAGCCGAAAATGAAGGCGGGAGGGCCGAGAGAACGAGACCGCACGCTGATAACGGTGATACCGGCTTGACAGCGGTGCGCGATCGATCGCAGCAAAGCTGCGGCGAGTTGCTGCGCGTTGCGGTAGGGCTGCGTGTGTATCAGGGAGTCACTCGTCGCGTTACACGTTTGTTCGATCCATTCAGCCGAAAAGGGAAAAAAGGGTCAGGTCGTCGCGGCCAGCGCGAGGTGTGGGGATCGAGGGACGGGGGAGACCTTGGAGGCTGCCGTTGCGTTTCGTAACTTAACCTTTCCATTTTGCCGCCTCTCAACCGCCCGTCCGCCTGTCCCTCCCACCCTCCCCCTCTCTCTATCTCTCTCTCTCTCGAACCTTTTTCCCAGCTTCTCCGCCGCCTCCTTCCCCGAGCCCTTCGGTCAAACACGCACGATTCCTCCGAGAATCCGAGGCCCGCGCTCCGAGTCGCCCCGTATCCCTCTTCGTATCCTTCCAAACCATCGATTCACGGCCCTCAGGATTTCTCCCCAGGACGTGACGATAATTTGAGGCGCGAGCGAGTAACCGGGCTCGGGAGACTAATTGGATCGCTTAATTATTTTCCGAGGAGCGTTCGTTCAAGCCCTTCATAATAACGGTTTAATAACGCGCCACACGTGCCCCACGGGGGGGTGGGGGGGGGGGAGAGCAGGAAGAAGGATGAGCCTCGCGAAGTTGAGAGAGACTACCCTTCGGGTGGTGACATTTTCTTGGGGCGCACCTCGGTTCCGCTGTCTTCGGCGCGGAGCGGAATTCGCTCTTCGAGGAGCCTCGGCGCCGCATGGCTCGCACCTCGATACACTCGGGGGACGTAGCTGTGTGTGGCAATCATCGATAAACACGAGACCCGGGCGCGGCGCGACGCGGCGGATCGGCGATTTCTTGGGCGGCGCAGATGGCACGGTACCTTTCCCAGAAGCGCGCTCGTCCCGCTTCCTGGCCGGCACCGTTTTGCGTTTCTGCATGTCTCAGGGGCGTATCTACCCCGCAGCTTCGTCCCCGCCTGCCCTTTCTCCTCCCACCGAAGATCCTCCTCACCGAGCTCGTTTCCTCTCCCTCTCTCGCTCTCCCGCTCTCTCCTTCGGGGGGGCCCGGTCGCCGGTCGCTCTCCTCTCTTTCTCTCTCTTCCGGCTTACGGCGTCTTCGCGCGTACGCGCGCCTTTGTTCCGGCGCGCGGGTTCTTTGTGAATTTCATAGTCAGCTGCACGAGACCGTGTGCGCTGCCCCGCGGCCCCGTTTACGTTTTCTAGGATGCCACGGCCCACTATTTTTAGGCGCGCTGTCCGTCGCCGAGGAGCCGGCGCGGTTCCGCACGTAACACGCGCGCGGCTGTGGAACCGCGCGCGCGTTTTTTTTTGTTTTATTCTTCTTTTCGCCGCGACTGATATCGTCATTCGCCCGTATTTTCGGCGCACGTTTAGCGACGAATGCGATCGTCAGGTCGACATCGAGCGCAGCTTCGTGCGTATCGAATATACCGCGGAATCGCGTGACGTTGCACGGGCGCGCCATCAGTGTGACAACGGATGATAAGTGTACCGTAAAATAACGATAAACAAAGATAACCGAGAATGGCGAGCCACGAGATTTCGCGGAGATTTCCGAAGATCGGTTTCTCACCACCGTACGTGCGTCGCCAATTATTTAGGCCCGGTTTCACCAATGTTGTTCAACTCTAAGCTTAGCTTAATTCGTTCTTTGTCTCTTTCCAACTGTTACTTTAGAAAGAGACAGACATGAATTAATCAAGGGGAATGTTTTCAAAAAATGGACCAAACTGGCAAAATTGCTGTTTATTTTAATCAACGTTTCGACCCCTTTACCGGGTCCTTCTCAAGTATAATACATTCCAAAGTTGACTGGACATTTTAATTTATGCCGAAACAGAACGGGTGCATGAGTCTGCGGTGGTAAATTTATAATATCATATTATGTCTCGGTAGTCAGTGGATTTATGATGATGTCAATTTCTAAAATTTTCCGATAAGACTGACCCAATAATTTTCGAATAAGACTGATTGGTCTTATTCGAGATGCGCAAACGTATGGTTGCTACTTGAAAAATGTTAGAAATTGACGTCATTATAAATCCACTGACTACCGAGACATATATGATATTATGAATTTGCCACCACAGACTCACGAATCAATTTTGCCAGTTTGGTCAATTTTTTAAAAGTTACCACTGGCGACAAGAAGCTACTCAAATTGTTGATTATATCCAAACGTGAATTAAACCGAGACTAAAGTTAAGCGACGTTTGGTGAAACCGGGCCTTATGCGTTTGCGTGTGGCCGCAACAATTTTTACGACGTCGTGACCGGCTCGTTCGGGTGCGGGGGCCTTCCCGCGTTTTTCCCCGCCGTCTCTCGTGACACCTGAAAGGATGCGGCGCGATGAGTCCTTTTCGTTCAGGAGAGAACGGCCTCGACGATGGGCGGTCTCCCGTTTCTTCTGTCTCCCTCGATCCTCCGCCGAACTGTTTCCGATTAATCTATATAATTTCGATAATGACACGGTGCGTCACGCGCAGCCCGCTGGTGAATGGCCCCCGTTCGGCCTATGCTCGTGAAACGCGAATTTCGGCCAATTCATCGGCCGCGATTAACCATAGAATTACGTTAGAACTTATTATTATTGTTAAACGCGCGCGCGTGTGCAATGACGTGGCCCCGCCGTTTGGGGCCCGCCGGTGTCACGATGCTAACGTCGCTGTATTTCTCAAACAAAGAGAAATCTCGTTTGGGTTAACGGGCGACGAGACCAACGCGCGTTTCGCCGGCGAATGTCATTGATACAACGAGCCGACCCCTCCGACTTCACAATGAGCTTCTTGCTACATCGATGAAGTTCGAGGCCGATGTCACGGCCAACTCGCGTAACGTTATAGTTACTTCAACGGTAACGGGGCATCGAAGTTATTTTGATTTCTGTCGCACAAGTGCCGCTCTGTGCGAGTCTGAGCACCGCCTTTCCCGCTGGATAGCGAAAGTCGTTCCTTGCATGGTCCCGCTGAGGCGCGAAAGGTTTCTCAAAGACGCGCTGTTACGGCACATTTGTATAAATAATTTATGTCGCACCTGAACCGGCATTTAATTACCTGCTTCTCTCCCGGGGAACTTTTTCTCGAATCTCTAGCGTGTGCTTCTCACGACACTAATAGCGAATTCGATTGCTCGCACTAGTGCGCACCGAGTGCACACTGAGGCCGGTTTATAGTCAATTTTTGTACTTAACTTTGTCTTAAGTACACGTTCAAAGAGTATTTAGCCAAACAATGATCCGCGTGGATGCTGTACAGATCATTTTACTGGCTATGAAATATTTCGAGAAACATTTAAGACGATTCTCCAATGACAGAATTGACTGTAAACAAGCCTGAGTGTGCACTCAGTGCGCACTAGTGGAAGCAACCGAGTTCGCTATAAGCTTGGTCTAGGTTTCAACCTGGTTAATTAGCTAATTCAACTGCCTCAAGTACAGTAAGACGTTTAGAGATAATCTAATAAGAAAAATACATTATTGTAATCGCGTCGTTACGCGTTGCGTGAAGAAGAGTGTCACGCGACGGCCGAGGGCGGCCGAAAAATTTCGGCCAAACTTTCGGATGTAGCGTAACGGGAAGTGTACGGGCCGCGCTAGAAACGTTACACCCGACAAAAATCGTTTGTCGGCTACGATCGGCCGCGCGTGTTCGCACGTAGCGAGGAGGCCGAACCGGCGGTTGCCGTAAATGGTACTTCGGGCGCAAGTTAATCGGGCTGGATGGGAAGCGTATTAGAGCCCGAGGTTGGCCTTGCACGCGCCAACAATCTCGGAGGCATTGGCCGAATGCTTCACCATGAATCGCCCGCCCGGGCCGAAACTTTGTTTTCTTCTCGCCGATGGGACTAATGGCGAAGCGCGGCCGCGCGCGAACAGAAAAAAAACTGCGCGTGTGTTGCGCGCGCGAGCGTGTGTGTGAATGAGAGAGAAAGGGAGAGAAAGAGAGGGCGAAGGAGAAGCTGGGTTGCGCAATCTGCATTCACGCTTCTTTCCACGAAGGTTTCGCCGTGGCATTACACGCGCGCTTATACGCAGAACGATTAATTCATAGGCTTACGTGTCAATTAAGTCGAGCAATCGTAGAAAAATGTTAACTCCGCTTGAGGGGAAAAAAAAAGATTTTTCTTCATGCCAGGTCCTTTGTGTAATACTAGTCTGTACATCGCGCTTGAGACGGTTCCGGGAATCTTCGCGCGTCTATGAATAGAGGAATGTTCTCTATTATGAGATAGTAGGTTTCCAACGTCCGAATTCAATAGCAAATATTTTTCTTTTCGCAACGACTTTGCGCCAAGTGAGGCAAATGTAAAAAATAAGTGCAGATGTAATTTAACGGATAAGGGTTTTAAAGAAAGGTTTCTCTCTATCTTCCAGGTACGAAATTGAAGTGTCCCTTATGCGAGAGACTATACGGCTACGAGACGAACCTTCGCGCTCACGTACGACAACGTCACCAGGGCATCCGGGTGCCGTGTCCGTACTGCACGCGAACGTTCACCAGGAACAACACCGTCAGACGGCACGTCGCGCGGGAGCACAAGGCCGAGCATCTGAAGCAGAAGGCCAACCAGCAGTCCAACTATCCGGTCTCGGACATTGTGCCCCAGTAACAATGTCTTCGGCGTCGCTGTCATCCTCGCCGTCGCCACCGCGGTCGCCGTCGCGGCCCGCGCGCGGTGGTACCGGGGACAACGATCCCGGTGGCCACCTCGCCGGAGCCGGCCGCGAGACTGGACCGCGGTTAGAGCGCACGAGACGAGAGCAGAGGAGAGGCTGCAGTTAGGTACCTTCGTTTTCCCTTCGTCGTCGTCAGCGGACGCTGTCCCGGTTCCTCGTCGCGTGGACAATCTCTCCGCGTGCGCGCCTGGGAGTTCGTCGGAGATATATCGTAACGAGGGGCGCCGACCCTGAAGATACGGAGCAAGAGACACGTGGAGGAGACATGGAAGAGGCACGGAACAACGATGCGCACGGCGCCTCGGAAATACACGCTCGCGAAAACGCTGCGAATCACAAAGCTAGTCAATGAAAGTGCAACGGTCAAGTAAGGATTATTAACTAGGAGCTTTTTAAACGAGGCAAGAGAGAGAGAGAGAGAGAGAGAGAGAGGGAGAGAGAAAGAGAAATAGCGGATGAAGGTAACGAGCTGAGAGCGGCGAACGGCGCATAAACACGTACACGCAGGGCCGTTATAGCGCAGGCGACTGCGACGAGAGAACCAAGGCAAAACTCAGGTAAACTTAGAATCGTGGCACGAAACAGCGCCAGGAGAAAGCGCTACCTTTTTGATAGTTACGACATTACCATAGATCGGATTACTCGCCGTCGCATTTTAATCGTTAACGCCGTTAACCGGTTTACCTGTTTCTGGTACTACTTATCGCTTATCGAGAGGTCGAGCCTATAGGATCGCTCCGGCGGGCGGTACCTATTTCAAGAAAAAAAAGAAAACACGTTCCGTTACGCGCGCACCAGTGCCAAAGACAAGACGCTTTTTTCTACTCTGGAGTAAAGTCACACGAGTCAATTTTTCAGTTCCGCCTTTTTCGTACGACTTCGCGTACGAACACGCACTCGACTACTGTACGATTAATACGCGGCGAGACCCACATATCTCCGTGAATCGCGCCGAGACAACACCCGACGTAGTACACACCTTTTATACAGTTACGATTTTATATAACGTTTACGAGATTACTGCGATTCTAGGGCGGACGACTGTCGTGCGATTTAGCCGCGTAGGAGCCGCGCAGCCGCTCGCGCGAAGATACCTCTTGGCGAATGCGCGCACGTGGTGGAAGTGAGGTCGACCGAGCAATAATCGCGTTCATACACCGTTACACTATGTCGACGTTGATTTTTCTGGGGGGGGGGGGGAGAAATTGGAAAAAAAAATATATATACGTAGAAAACAAAACGCATTCGCCACGGAAGTTTGCCGCGGCGGCTGCGGCGCCTCGCGGCGAAACGATCACTACCACTTTGTTACCTGTTTACAATGTTTAAAATGCGGACTTTTGTCCGGAGCAATAGTCGCGTACCGTGAATATAGAGTATAGCCATCGATCGCACATCGTGCGATTTTAAACAGTGCGCGCGATTACGCGCGAAATAGTTGCTATCCCGGTTGTATGAGATGTGATCAATGCAATAGATTTATATTACACATTACCTATATGTATAGATATATAGAGATATACTCCTAGTCAGGATGGCACCCACGATATTACTTGTTACAGTATTTACACTTTATACAGATAAATCTGCCTTATTTTCTTTTTCTTCCGTTTTACTTGTTCTCCCACTTTCGTTTGTTTCTTTTTATTTCGCAGAAAGGTTTCAAACATATTATTCTCACAACGATATCCGCCTACCGTAAGTTATCAGAGACAATAGAGACGATATAGAGAAATATTTAGTATTTAAAGCGCGACGTGCGCGAGCTGGGGTTATAATAGTGCACGGGAGAGATAGAAGCCGAAAAGAGAGTTTATTTTTCCGTTCCTCCATTTTCTTTTCGTTTAATTTCCACTTTCTCTTTTTCTACTTTGTTCTCTTGCTTTCCTGTCTTTAATAACATTTCAACATGCCAAATATACGTGAGCACTCGTCGCGCACGCGCGCGCATAACTCTGCCAAAAGTATGACAGTACTACCTCATCGTTTTGCAATGCATTACACACACAGGGAACACAATAGCGATATATTATACAGTATAATAAAACCTGTACATTCCGTACAGCCGCTACTACTACTATTACTACTACTACTACTACTACTTTGTCCGGTTAATGTCGGAGCAGTTCTCCTGCCAATGCCACCCTGCCTCTCGCAGGGTGACGCGAGATCGTGGACCTCGGAGCTCATAGACCGTAGATTAACTTCAAGCGTGCTTTGCTCGCATCGTAAATCAGAACGAATTGATACACGCTAGTCAAGCACCACGTATGTCCTACATCTTGTTTCGCCGCCACAATCATTCCCGTCCGCGTGAAAAAGCTCCGGGGTCCTCGATCCGCGCACGTGATGTCTTATCTGTAAACGTAAAATAGGTATCCGTTTTCTTTCCGGTTTTTGTTTACTTCGTCACGAGGGCACATTATCGAAATAGCAACATGTGTGTACAACTGTGAAGCCGTAGTGAGTGAGCGCGAGAGCGAGCGAGTGCGTATACATATGTGCATGAGCAGCCGTGAGTGCGCGCGCGAGATGATTTGCGGGAGGGAGGGAGAGAGAGAGAGAGAGAGAGAGAGCCGCAATTACGCGCCGTGGTCCATTGTCGAGAATTAGCGACGCGAGATAGTCCGACGTGTCGCGGACGTCACTCTGGGGTGGTCGCGACCGGTCGCACCGTTTTCGTCCCGCGGATGAAACGCGAGATGCGACGGGACGGATGGGAGCTGGTCGATCGCCGAGGAGATCGGCGAGATCAGCGCCGATGCGCTGGCGAGCGCGGGTGTAGAAACGGATGGTGGGGAGGGAGGCGAAAAATTATTCGAGCGTAGGTGACATCGATTGTCCCGAGGGGGCGCGAAGGGTAGTTAACCGGGGACATGGGATTGGTGATGCTGGACGACGGAGATTACACAGTCATAGGGAAGTTAATTCCCGCTGGGGGGGAGGGGAGCCGCGGGAAAAGGATATTCAAAGATGTTATGTGTCGTTTATGTATGCGATGATAGGAACATACACACACGCGCACACACTTACACATACGTACACAAAGGGGGGGGGGAGAGGAAAGGGGGAAGGGAGGAGTGAGAGTTACGGGAGAGACATACATACGTACACACGCACGTGGACAGCACACATGCTCGTGTAAATAGATACGATCGCGTATGCCAAGTTATATAAATATATATATAAATATAATGAATCTTTTACTTAATATATATACAAAATATATATATTGTTTTCGGCTGTTCTGCTAAGCAGAGGCAAGGAGGGGAGAAAGGGAGGGAAGGATACCTTTAAGCGGTACAATGAATTAGCGTTAAGTTTAAGTAGAGGGATCGAGTTATCGGCAGTGGGGCGGGGGGGGGGGAGGGCGGCGAAATTGGAAAGTTAGATTAATAACGTCAGGTGCGGAATTTGCGGAAGAGTCGGTCAAACGCGAGGTTTAATTGTTTTGTCATACGTAAGGATTATGGGAGTGCATACGTAGTAAAAGGTATTTCACATCCGACACTTACACGAAACACACACGCACACACGCACGCACACACATACAGCGGATCGAAAGGGCGAGAGACAATTGTCGGTCGGTGGGAATTATGAGAAGAAAAGAAAGAGGATGAGAGAGCACACGTACCGAAAGGCTTAAACGGCGTAGAATTAAAGCGGAAATTTAGAATTAAATTAGTCGTATGTTATATCGCGACATCGGTTTACGCGCGTAAACGTATTCGGGACGGCCGGAAATCGGCAATTTGACTCGAATCGATTTTAAATCGTCGTTGATTTCGTCGTATCGCTTTGCTCAAAAGTCAATCGCACGGTCCTTGGAACGCGCTTTCGAACGGAATTGCGACAAATTCTTTATTGTTTACTTCTTACTCTCGATTCTCCCCGATCTCGTCAGCCTCGAGCCGACCTCGAGGGTGGCGCTCCAAATTCGATGTTACGGTCGATTTTCGTCGAGGTACGCGCAAGAGACGGACCCGCGATCGCGGAAGTCGAAAGCACGGGACGAGTGCGCGCGCTTCCGTCTTCGAAGCTTTCACGGTCCGTCGTACATCCGGTGTAAGAATTATATTTGGTCTATATGTATATATATGTACACGCAAAAGAATATACACACACACACGGGGACAGACACGTGCACACACGCTACACACGTACACGACACTCGCGCGACGCGCGTACGCGTTGCGCGCGTGGCGCACGCGCGCAAACGTACGCGCATGTATGTATCATTATTGTATCACGGCGGTAGGATAAAATGTTGCATGTTGTTTCTATAATATGTGTTTTACGGATTGAGAATCCTTTATAGATGTCGTGTGTGACAAGGCTTGACACGAGACGCGAGGGAGATTCACACCGTGGCTCGCCCGCGCGCCTTCGAAGGGGCGACGCGAACGCGATCGTGCCGAGGAAGCTTATCCGAGTATGTAATCAGACCGAGCGGACGAGCAATTCGTGTAATTTGGACTTTCCGAGCGTTAAATTAACCCGCTCGCTTCTAAATTGACCGATCGAACGGCATCTTCGAAATTAAGTAGAGCCTCGACGGCACGAAAGCTTCACAGAGACAAGAGGGGAAGTCCCGCGCGTTTTCGATCCGGTTCCCTCGGTGAACGATTCGGACGTTGTTGAGGGCTCCATTTGCGAAGAGAGAGATTGTCGTTAAATTAATACTGTTGCGCCACAATGATTCTGGAAATATTCGAAGCTGCACGTTCGAGCGCGTCGAGACGGACGATTGTCACGGTGTGAACGGGGAACCTTCGTTATCACTCGCGCGGGCAGCGAGCTCCAGGACGGACAGAGAGAAGAGAAAAAAGAAACGAAATCGCGGCTGCCCGCGGGAGGAGAGTGAGGGAGCAAAATTGATGTCATCACTGCACCTACACCGCGCGCAGAGAATGCACTGGCAACTACTGTACCGTTTGCTCGTATAGTATATAATAGTACTATACCCTAGTTGATAATGATTACATAGTACATGTATCACGCACGCATAAGCATATTTAAAATCGACGGAGCAAAGAGGAAAAAAAAGCAAAAAAAAAAGGCAAAAGAAGAACACGGCGGAGGGTGGAGAAAGACAAGAGGAGGAAAGACACACGGCGTAGCGATGTCGCAGAGCGGGACCTCGAACGTCCGGGAAAACGAGGCGGGTCGTGTTTCCCGGCCGCAACTTATAGTACAAAGTAAACGTAATGTTTAAGGGTTAACAAAAACAGGACAGGCAGGATGTGCGAATTTTGTAAAACTTACTATACACGCTGTAAAGGGAGAAAAAAGAAGAAGAAGAAAACAGAATTGTATATGTGAACACACGTAGGGAAAGAAGAGAGAAAGAGCAAGAACCAAGTGCGCCGCGCGGCCGGACGCGCGTCGGTGACGAGCAGCTTCCCGCGCGATCGGCCCCCGCTCACCGAGCCCAACGCGATCGCGATGAACGATTTTCGTACCCACGTACAGTCTGTCGTCCGACATCGCGGCCGGGCTGAAACGTTTTCTCACGCGCGTCGACGGCGAGACCGCCTCGCCGCGCGACCCCGAAGAATCCGCGTCGTACTCCCGAGGCGCGACGTCTCGGCGTCGCGCGCCGCCGCCTATCTCGCGTCCCTCCCCCGCGTTCCTTATCTTATCAACAATAAGACTGATCTCTCATCGTGGCGACATATGCGAGAACACTGCCACTGGGGCCGGGCCGGGACCTCCGCCAGCCTCGTCGCCGAACGCGCTCGAACAACGGCCCGCGGCCGCCGCAATAACGGATCACAATACTTCGTCACACACTAGTACAAATGCTACCTCACACACGACATACAGGGTGCGCACAGAATGAAGCTTACGAAAAATCTCTGTGTATAACACGGTAAAGCGATAGTTTGCAAGATCGGTTAGGATCGTCGCGTCGCGCCGCCGCCGCCGTCGTCGGTCTCGTTTCAGGTGGGAGGAAAGAGCGAAGGGACCGCGAGAGGAGAGACGGTAGGAAGAGAAAACTGGTGCACGGAAAGACCGGCTTGGGCAAAGATAACTAAAATAAAAATGTTGCCGTATAAATAGCATCTACATTGTTTTGTGTCGCAACATTCGCCAAGTTTGCGGCACAAAACACACATAAGTTGTCTCCACTACTTGTCGTACCAATGTGGGTACGACAACCACAGATATAGCTGTCGCAGATATTACCATTTACTGGGGTTGTGCCAACCCTAATTAAACACGTGGTAACCGTATCGGTCTCTCCGTGCGAGAAGGACTGTCGATGAACGGACAAGCTCCTCTCCGTCCCCTCCTCCCCCTGAAGGCGTCGACGCGGTGCGCGGCGCGTCGCGAGTCCTTTTCTCTCAGGAATATGAAAACCAAGTACAAACTACAAAGTATAATAGTCGATAAGGTTCTTAATAAACATAAATCAATGAATCAAGTGATGCAATAGTCGGGTGTACAGTAGGGACTGTATCGGTGTGTTCGTTCGTTAAAAAGACCTCTTCTCTCCGATACTTATTGTATTTATCGCCGTGGGTCAAACACTTATTGATTGACCGCTGCGCGAATTCGCGACCACTCGCCACGGAAATCATCTACCGGACTTATCGCCGATTTCTCTCTCGCGATTTTCCCGCACGACCGCCCTGTGCGGTTACAAACATGTATAGCAAGTCCACGCGCTTCTCTCGAGTTTTCTTTTCGCGCGGGTCAAAGCGCGTGCGAACGTTCTCGTTACTACAATCTATATTTGTTCCTCGTTGACTCCTGTTTCTCGTCCAGCGACGTTCACCGGTTCCTTTCCTCCCGTAGCAGGTCGATTGTTCTGTAATCCGTTCGACTTCTGTTTGGCCGGCCAAACGAGGTACGTCGCTTGTATCCCACCGAGTTAATGACTTTTTTTTTCTTTAATATATACGTAGGACGTAACGCGTTTGCTTTATAAAAACAAGTACTAATGACGAAAAGGAATTCCGTACAACATAGACGCAAATTAAGGCTTTACTTTGCTCTCGCCCCGGTGAATCGCCAATGTCGGAGGGGATCCTCTCGTCTCCGATTGAATCGATCGTCGCGCGTTTAAACCGCCAGCTTTCCTTTAACGTTTTCTTCTTTCCTTTCTCGCGACGCCGCGTCGGCGGAAAAGCGCGAGTTCTCTTTTGGTTGTTGGACGCGAGCTGTTTACCTAGTACTTGGAGAATACCGATAGATCAGACTTCACCAACGCCCACACATACCTTACACGGACACGCGCGCATACGATGATACAATATATTGATAAGTATACGAAACCGCTTCTACCTCAGACTCCGTATCTATATTTAAATAAATAAAAATATATATATATCGAGATATATATATATAGTTACGCGCATTACCTACGGTTCCTCCGGTCTCTTTGTTTCCGCGAAGTATTATTTTCGTTCTTCGTTTTCTCTATCACCGCCGCATATTTACGCCGAGGTGAAGTCGTAGGTATGCCGGCATCGCAGAGTGGAACAACAGACGAATGAGATTTATACCTAAATATACATATAGATACATATACAAATATATTTAAAGAGATAGAGAGAAATAGAAAAGGGAATATACGTATATATATATACCCATCGCGGACCTTCCACGATATCACATACCCCCCCTCCCCCTCTCCTACCCGAGTATAATGTAAATATATCCGTTTATATTTATTTATTTATGTTTCTATGCGC
This sequence comes from Vollenhovia emeryi, assembly GCF_000949405.1. Classification (NCBI taxonomy): domain Eukaryota; kingdom Metazoa; phylum Arthropoda; class Insecta; order Hymenoptera; family Formicidae; genus Vollenhovia; species Vollenhovia emeryi. The sequence goes on from NW_011967175.1 coordinate 259,148, forward strand.
TGGACGCGTCTATGTTACACGCAATTACAAATTAATTGATAATCTATCCCTATATTAATAACAAGAGAGAGAAAGAGAGAGAGAGAGAGTACACTCATTTTTTCAATATAAATATATATATGAAAAAGTATATATATAAATACATATAAATAGATAGTTATATATCTAATATTAAGGAATACTTGTTTAGATCTTAAGTGATTTCCCGCGTCGTGGTCCCGCGATGCGACTGCACACTCTTGGAGAGTTAAAGCAAAAAAAAAGATAGAGAGAACACTACCTATGATAAAAGCAAAAGCGAAAACGAAAAAAAAGAAGACAAGGAGGAGAGCATAAAACTGCGGGCGTTTTTACGCGCATCCGATGGCGCGGTGCACGTCCGGCGAGCTTCCTCCGCGCGCCGGAAATGCCGCGAGGGCCGAAAGTCACACGGCGAACGCTTCCCCGCGTGTTTCCCGTTGATCTGAGCCGACCTCGTTGCGACGCTGCCTTCCGGAGCTACGGCGATCTCGCGTTGAAACCGCGAGCGCAAACGTAATCGGATTCGCCGATTAAGCGAACTTACGTAATGCCCGAGCCAGATCAACGCGAATCACCTCGATTTCTCGACACACCCGGGTCACGTCGGCACAACACAGATTTGTCGCCAGACGACAACGTCATCGCCGATAACGATCGGGGGAGGGTGTCGCTCGATCTACAAATCCCTTTCTCGTTCGACTCGCGCCACGTTGCTTTTGTTCGTACCACGTTTCATCCTCTCGCGCGGATGAAACCTGTCGAGAGCTTTTTTCCACGAGGCGGGCGTGAGGCTCGCGGCGTGCGTCGCGAATACGTGGTTACCAATTTTTGTTTTAAGTTGAGAGATTAAGTTTACGTTACGTAATTATTGCTGTAAATGGGGTGGAAGTAAGGGAGGAAGGAGAAGGAGATAGACGCGAGGCGCCGAAGTCGGGCTCGTTTGTTTGCGGCACGAGCGAGGCGCGTATGGGCATAGTTGCGTTTTCGAAAATACGAAACGACACTTCGCGAGTTATTACGAACTATTTTATTTATAAGAGGCGACACAGGTATGCGTGCGTGTGAGTGTGTGAGTGCTGAGAAAAAGAGAGCGAGAGAGCGAGAGCAAACTGGAGAAGCGATCGCTGCGAAGAGAAACAAATACGAATTCGCGTAAGACGGGGAGAAGTGAAAACCGGTAGAAGGGGAAAAATACAGAGAGAAGAGTGTATGTGTGCGTGTGTGTTTGCGGATATGCGCGAAGGAGAAAGAGGCAAGACGCGGAAGTGGGATAGGAAGAAACGCCGAAACTCTGCCATCGCAAAACGATCCCGGACGGGAAATGGGGTTGAGAGAAGTCCTCCGAGGAGGGAGTGTGTAAAAAAAATTTAAGTTTCTTTTTTCTTTATGCTCCGAGCGCGGACGGGGTGGCAGGGATTCGTGGCTATGCCGTTGAGTGTAACTCACCCTTTTTGTTTGTATAAAAATTAATCGAAATTTAATTAGATTATTAATAACTGTTCGATTACTGTAAAACAAAAGAAAACTTTACCATTAATTATAAATTACAAAAAACTTGGAGCACCATGGATCTTTTTCATTTGCGAATAACACCGTCTCCCCCACATGTCCTCTCCCTGAATCGACGGACAATCGTAATGAGTAGTCACAAACGAGTTTACGTGAACTGCGAGCGTTATTATTTTTACAATCGTCGCATATATTACATGTTGTAAAATAAATTGGATCTCAGTTCGACGAGCGATCTAAAATTATATCGGACGCGCGTTCGGCCATCGCGACAAGAACTGAATTCGGCGTGCCGGAAATTGGAGACGGCACTACGCTGGCGTCCATTATCCTCAATCCAATCACACCTTTTACCCTGGAGAACGTAATTATAATTGCATTACAATTACTCCGCTCATCCTATAAGACGTCCGGTAAATGCCCCATCGTTTACCTTAATTCCTCATCTACGACCGCGTCGTCGTCCGCACCTGTTCTGCATGTGCCACACGGATGGTGGCTCGTGAGTCCTGCGATTCTCATGACGCACTCCGAATAATCGATGTCCCGATAGTTCTGTCGCAAATGACGACATTCTTCGAAATCGGGGACGTGGACCTGCGCTCCGTACTCGCGAAAGAGTCTCGTGTCGAGAATCTCCAGCGCGAGATTTATAGCTTAACGAATAATCGTCGAAATTAATCACCAGTTTAAGTGAAAGTAAATTCTACAGCTTACTCTCTTAATGAGAATACATTTTCACGCAACACGTCGATCACGTTTACCTCTGTGGGTGCACGTAACGTCGTCGGGATGCTGAAGGTACGCGGGATTAATTTTTGGAGGATCGCGGATGTTGCTCGATCCCAGTGTTACGCTTCCACGACTCTTCGGTTGCAGACACGTAACCAGATATATGAATCCCTCGTGCATGCTGTCGTTATACGACGGAAACAGCGATCTGTACGTCTAATTGAACGATTGTTAATTCTCCTCGATCCACGTAATGATTATTAAATTGCAAGTAATTATAATCGCTAATAATAGAATATTACGCGACAGAAGGTGCGATTGCCTCGAAATGTGCGACTACGATATGTTATTTTAGTTAAAGTCCAAATATATAACCGCGGTTCATTCACCTCGGTCTCGAAATTTGAGATGGCCTTGAGCAATTTTTCCTCCGCGGACGCCACTCCGAAAAGGAGGAGGCCACTGTTATTAGCACGCCCCAATCCCATTACGCCGTTAGTGGCCAACCATCCTTTGACATGCAATGGAGAAAAAGGTATACGGCGAAATTACAACGTCGACCGCATAAAGTGTGTCTATAGGCATCGCAAGAGTAAACGACAGCATCGTTATTGGCGCGTTATCGGCATTTACCGGTTCCGAAGGCGAAATAATTGAACACCTCGGGTACAGTTTGCAGCTTCACGAGCGTGATACTGACTCGTTCCCGCAGATTCACGTAGACGGGCACGTTCAGGTGATCGAACAAATTTCGGCCTACCTCGGGAAGATCTCGCACCACGGGTATCTATATAGACGGAATGTATCGCGCTTTACTCGAAATCGAAAGGTTAAGACGGCGATATTCTAAATTTACCACCTTATGCTTCTTCAATTCGTCGGCAGGTCCTATGCCGGAAATCAAAAGTAGCTGCGGGCTATTGATAGCGCCCGCGCAAAGGATTACCTCCTTTCTCACGCCGACTCTCCCCACGGAGCCGTTTTTGTGTATCACTTTAACGCCATCGACTTTGTTATTCTTGACGAGTATCTATAGCGTATCGAAAGAGTAAAAAATGTATATTCATTAGGGTGGTCCTTATTTACTCTTGATCA
>NW_011967175.1:262570-268803 GCF_000949405.1 Vollenhovia emeryi
TTATTAATATACGGTTCTTTCAGTGCTGTTTTATACAAGGGAACTCAAATGTTTAACGTGCCGGGGGCACGGGTTCCCGTTGTCCGATCAAGCTGAAATTTGGCAGGGACTATTTTTTTGTGGATTGGAAACATTCTGGAGGGTGCCGTGGAAAAATTCGAAAATCGAAAAATAAGGACCACCCTAATATTCATACACCGAGAACAATTTCCATCGGATAAACCAATAAAATAGTGTTTCCGATGGTTAATTCTTCCGATTACGTTTTCCGATTAAATTATGGATACACCCGATAAAATTTATCCGATGAGATGCAGTTACTGATAAAATCTGATTGAAAAATCGATCATATTTTTCAACGGATATTCAATTTGATCGGAGATATCCGTTTTTTATATATTATGTAATAGGATTATCCGATTATATTTAATCGGACAGTTTTCTCAGTGTATGAACAAAATGGAGTAGCTAGAGTACGAATAGTTGTTTTTGATAACAACCTTTAAGTACAGTGAGTTTCTGGTGTGAAAAAGTGACACGTTGAAAAGAAAGACGGCTTATCAAAGATTTTTGCTTCTCAGGGCGTTATGCAAAATACGATAAAAATTATGGAGACCTTGGCAACAAGTGTATTCGTCAGGATATGTAAATTCTTGCGATTCCAGGCCTTCCGCAAATACGCATGATGAGTGCTCCATCGGGTTCCCCTTTTCGCGGTGTACATCGCTTTTCGCAACGACACGTTGTCCAGCTTCAACGATTCCTCGGCCAGGACGAAGGCCTTCGTCAGGTACTCCTCCTCCGGCATCGGGATAGCGTTCATAATATCGGACACTTTTTGAAAGTAGGGAAGTAAGTCTGCGTGCGACCAACCCTTCGGCCATCTCTTGTAGTCCTCGGGCCTCCCGAAAGAATGAACGAGATAATTAAGTTGCCCGCTTCCTCCGAGTCCTTTCCCTCTCGGCACGTTTTGTCTCTAAACAGACGTGACCAATGAAGGGATCCCGCCATGCCGAAAATAAGCGGTTCCAAATTCGAAAATACCAATTTCCGAAATATTCGTTTCGTACTATACGAAAAAGAATGTCTTGTAAGACGCGACACAATCTTTTAGATTACTATTGCTGCTCTCTAAAAGTCAATCGGTGGACTATCACTGAAAACGGTGAATAGTCACCGACTGATTTTTAGAGAGTGCTACCATTATTCGTCAGCGCGCAAAATGTGCCGTATTTGCGTGCTTTGTGAGAGCCACGCTGTGTGGGGGGAAAAATTTCCGCAGAAATCGTTCTCGCGAAACGGAAATTCCTTCACCGAACGATTGAGCTTTAATTACATAGCCGTGGAGCCCTCGGGACGAGAAGACTTGCGGCTCCGTTTGGTAGGCCCAATCGACCTCGGTGCCTTGCATCATCGGCGCTAAGAGCGGCATAGTCGATAGCCATCCGAAGTATCCGCCGGCCTCCACGAGCAAAACGGTCACGTTCGACATTTCTGAGAGCCGTGATGCAATCACGCAGCCAGACGTACCAGCGCCGACTTGAGCCCAACGAAAAGCGGCAACAAGAAGGGCACAATTTTTATTAGAAATTATTGTACGCGAAACTCGCGTGGTTCGCTTTCTTTATTCTCTTCGTGACGCAAAAAAAACTAGCGTTAATACGAAATATCGGACGTTTATTACGTTAAATTTTAGGTATGCAAATTTGAGTCGAGAATACAAAACAAGCAGCATTCTGGAAGGCGCGCAATTGGCAACTTTATACCCCGAATTTCTCTTCTAGGAAAAGGGAGGGTATCGTAATTGATACCCTCCGCCCGCTTATTCTGGAGCAACCAGGAGGCATCTATCAATCTAGCACAATGCGATTTGTGCCAATCCTCCTTGATTAAAAATCGATGCTGCGTATTTCGGGACACGAGACGGAGGCGGAAGCGTGCTGGGATCGCGACGAGGCGAGGGTGACGACGCGAGCCGATAAACAAGTCAGGAAGAGAAACTCACCAACAATGTAGTCGTAATGCGTCTCGGGATAAACGATGACACTGGCCGGCTCGTTAAAGTAATAACGATAGAGCAGCGACGCCAGCAGAATTGCGATCGAGATCGATACGTGGCCCCACATTCCTCCTCTCGAAAATCGCGGGAGAACACGTTCGGTCGACGGTCGCCGCGCGATAATACTGAGACAACGTGCAAGGCAACGCGGAACTGCAGCGACTACACGTTCGATCCCGATATTAAATTAGTAGCTCTCCGTTCGTAATCGATACTAGTCTATAAGTCCTAACTCTATAAGCGGTCCGAAGCATCGCGACAACGACCGGCCGCTCGCCATCGAGAATACATAATTGTCACATCGGATAAAACCGCATCCAATCGCCTGTTGCGTTAAAACATGTTTAAATATGTTTAATTGCTAATCTGAGATTTGTAATTACAATTGTGTCTACAACTGATCATCTTGCAACATGCGTGCAAACTTTCCAATCATCCACTAACAATAGGAACAATTCTCTGCATTTATAAGTAGTTTGTACCAAGTTTCCTTTAGCATTCTATTATAACAAGTGTACTAGCACTAGCTATTACGAATTTTCAAATTATTCCTTTAATTATTCCTCTTTTCAATTGCTAAATACAGAAGAAAAGGGTTTTTGGTCTTCAGAAAGCCTGCGTTATGGTAAAAATAATAATATTCTATTTTTTTGAACATTGTTTTACAAATAATTTAAAATATGTAGTTCTTTCTTTATATGTTTAAAAAATCTAGTAACTAAACAGAGAGGGTAATCCTCATCCCCACGGACTATCAACTTTATGCTTTGAAAATTAAACTATTTTTTAAATAAATAATTTACTTCATCTATTTTAATTTTTGGGTCATTTTAACTCGCATGGATTTGAAAAAGAGCTGTGTACTACTATTTCATTTATTAAAAATATTATTATGTAGAAACATATCCCAATTTGCCAAAATGAATTATAAAAAACAATGACGTGTTCAAATCTTTCCCGTCTAAGTGTTTTTTTTAAACATGTAAAAGATTCTAGGGCAAAATGTAACTAATCTTTTATTCGCAAATGTTCACTGCCTCTTGCTGAGACCTCTATTACCAAATGCTGGTATTCGATCATCGACGAGGTAATATGATTTAATATCTTTTTTCGTTACGTCGACATTTGTTTTCTCAAACATATTGTAATATCAGAGAGAAACCTGAGAGCGGCCACGCCGGCGTTTTACTTGATACCGTTTTCGCTCGGCTGATCGCCTTACGCGCTTTACGCCCATTTTTATTTTTGGAACTATTTCGCTACGCCCATTTTCAAGCACTGCCGATCAAGTCTCCATTTGGTGCGTGTCCGTGCTACGCCGATTTTTCAAACGGGTAATGCAGTACCCAATTTTGGTTGTGTTCCATGCTGCATGCATGAAATGTCGGTAACACGAGAGTGTTATTAATTTTTCGTAACGGGAGCGAGCGAGAATCCCGATCCTCGAGCCTTCTTCGCTTGCTGTTCTTCTCATTTCACTCGCTCCTATTACTGTCTCGTTCGCTCTTATAACGACTGTTTTAAGATATAACAACATGCTTAGAAGATTATCTATCAAATTATCACGTTTAATATTTTTAATGTACATCAAGTATATCAGCAGCAATTGTATTAAAACCAATTATATAATTTATAAAACTTATTTTCGATTAATTGTGTTATTTAGTAGGACTGGTAATTTCCTTCAAAGGTTTCGACATTCGAACTTCGAAACTTTGAATTACTTCGAAGCTTCGAAAAATTTATTCGTGTGAGTGGTGAATTTATTCATACTAAAAATATTGCAAATAAAAAGTATTAACAACGAAAGAATGTGAATCGCCAGTAGTTGATTAACGATAAAAAGAATTGTTAGATGACTAGGCTGGTAGGTGGTTTCTTTATTTAAATCCGACGTCTTTCGTTGTTAATTACACTGTGACTGGAAAATGGTGTTTCCAACAGAGATCAGTTTTTGTAGATTGTTGAATTCCTTGAGAAGGACCACAAACCCGTATATAGTCGAAACGTCGGATTTAAATAAAGAAACCATCTACCAGCCTAGTCATCTAACAATTCTTTTTATCGTTAATCAACTACTGGCGATTCACATTCTTTCGTTACTGACATATAAATTATATGTATAATTGCAAAACATAAAAATTTGCTGACAAGCTACGTTGTTCTCTTTTGCCAACAAAATTTGTAGTAGATTGTCCCTGATAAGCTTGGTTTTCTATATATTTTATTATAACTTTGCATTTTCTGGTTATAAATGAAACAATGCCTCTCTTTTAGATTTGAATTAATTTTTATCCGATAAAAACAGACCAACTTGTAGAGGCCCTCCACCACCCCCGCCAAATTCTTATCGGCGGTCCTCTTTTGTTTGCGATAAAATTGTGTTTTTACATTTTTATAACTTAATTAATTTTACTCACAATTTATTTTGAAATATATACAAAAATATAGAAAGAGAGATAAAGTTCCACAGTGAAACTAAAAACATATGATATACAATATAAATATGTACAATTTTTCACTATGACCTAAAATTACATATAAACATGTTACATGTGTTTAAAATAATACGTACCTAACTCTTACAATGTAAAACATTAATAGAAAATGTTACGCAGTACACACAACGTGTTACATATGTGGCTGTGCTTATAATTGTACAACATTTTTTATTAATGTGCAAACGAAAAATCAAACTGTAAAGGCAAATTTATCGATCAATTGCATACGAAACTATCGATTAAAAGACTATGTGAATCTAACTGAACTAAAATTTGATTTGATAGAAACAAATCGACCTATATAAAGGCCCTCCACCACCCCCGCCGCATTTAATCGACGGTCCTCTTTTCTTTACAATTTGATTTCTTACATTTTTATTATTTATTTCATTTTTCTTATAACTTACTTTACAATACACTTATAATAAAAGAAATAATTTATGTTATCCAATATTTTAAACTCTCGAATTATGTCCCCCTATCCCTGACTATCCGAATCCTTACCTACCCGTATTCCGATCTATAGACCTACTTATCCAATTTCTATCTACCCGTGTTTCAACATAATGAACCTACAAATCTTTAATTAACCGCGACGCGATTTTTTAGGGGTTTGACTTAGAGTTTAACGCGCCCGCGGGATTTAATAGGAATTTCACTCTCGCACATATGCGAGAATGTATGTATATAGAAGCATAACCCACCCGAATTGTAACAAATCAAAAGAAATCAAAGTATACTTCGTACAGCACCTTACTTAGGTACTCCATCAGAGTGGCCAATATTGACCACTTACCTCATCGTATTTAGTCCTTCGTTGGGCCAGATTGGACATACCTTTCGTTGCTCCTGGCCATAACAGTCTGGTCATTTCGACCAGAGATCAGGAAGGAAGAAAATTCCTTCCATAGTCGGTTTATCACCGACAGATATTTCGTACGGTTCGGACGTATATGCGAGCGTCGATCGTATCGAAATGCGCGACCGCGAGAAGTTAATTAAAGAAGAAAATTAAGTGAAAAAATTTGCCGTATAAAACTCTTCAAATATATTTTTACTTCCGTTATTTATTCGAGAATAGATAATGACTGTCTCTTCGTGACTCGATCTTTAAATTCAACGTTCAAGTATACAGTATGTAGAAAAAAACAATTTACTTCGCGTTGTATTTATTTTAATGATATTCCGCGATAAATTAAAATTTACAATATGAATGAAATTTAACAATTAATAACTTGTTGAAAATTTGCTGAAAAACCGCGAAGACCGACCGCGAAAATACGAAGATGCGTGTAACTATGCATGTATTCATGCGAGACGCATCTTGAAAGTGAATCGCCGGACACACATACAGAATAAATGACGTGAGATCCATAGAAAAGCAACTTTCCGTACGATAGATAGACCGACAATTGAACATTCTAGTTAATCAACAATCTCAAATAACGTATGAAAATAATATAAAGTTTCAGCGGTCTCGACAAGATATTAGAATCACACGTCATAGTTTTTAACTTTATATACATGTATAAATTTGCTACTGAAAAATGGATAGAATATGTTACAAGGGATTAGCTCGACGAATAAATTCATAATATTCGTCATATTTTGTGTGAAAATGTGTGACGTGCTGCAACCGAGCGCACCCAAACCTCCACAATCAAAATCGCGAC